>NC_142110.1:375000-517500 GCF_056152115.1 Neolamprologus brichardi | reverse complement strand
ATGACTGAGAACATGTTGCTCACTGTAAACATGATACTGTAGTTCACTACAGCTCAGCCTTTGTGTGTCAGATCAAATGTAAGTGCAAAACAATGCTCACCTTATGCAGGTAATTAAACCATTAACGATGCACAGTGTGCTGCAGCTGTTAGTCGTAAAGGACTAAGAACCACGGCTGCACATTTTAAACCCACAAACATTTCTACTAAATAAAGATGGTGGAATTCGGATGATAATAATGCTTATCACAGGCATAAACAAAAGCCTGAATGTGCAGCTAACTGAACATTATTTATGTTATTGATTATATGGATGTTTTTCCTCCTGCAGCTAAAATATTTGCTGTAGTGACGAATCCATCAATCCATGAATGTGTTTTACTTTAGGAACAAATCGATCAATGAGCTGACAGATATTTGTCTAATGTGGTTCACTGAATAAATTATTACTGACGGAATAAAAGATTGCTTTCATTAATACAATAATAGGTAATTCATTCAGTATTGAGATTATCAGGCAATGTTTCCCTCTTCTCTCTCTCCAGGGCAGGATTCACTCGTGATTATGAAGCTAAATAAAAGTGGAGTCACGAACATGTGATGGTGACGAGATGTGACCCCTTATCACCTCACTCACCTTATCACCTCAGTCTCAAATATGTCAGTCACAGTTTTTAAGTCAAGAAATTGTGACGATTGCCTTTAATTACAGATGTGGGACATTTTTTCTCATCTTCTCAGAATCACACTGCTGTTGTTAATAAAATAAGAGATGAATATGTGTGTTTGCAAAACGGACCCTAAGGAGACGTGGGAGAAAATGAAGGTTAACCACAAAGCGAGCCGCTGAAAAACATGAACACAAGAACAAAGCAAGGCGAACGTGGGGCGAGAACTAAAACATGAAAACTCTGACAGGAACACGAACATGAAACGTGAGATAAACAGAGCACGAGCTCGAGGGAAAACCTGATCCATGAAAAGCCAAAATCCACAGGAACATGTAACCAGACAAACACACAAGCCAACACTGACCAGGAGAAGACACTTAAACACACTGAAGGGTAATGAGAGGAACAGCTGGGACAAACGAGACAAACACAGGACAGGGACTTTCACAATAAAACAGGAAACAGCAGCTTGATGATTAGAACATGGAACAGGCAGACATGAAATACCTGAGGAGACGTGGAAGATGGAGAGTAAAGCACTGGCATAACAGAAAGTAAAACACAGGACAAGACAGACTAGGAACTAAATAATCCCACAACAACTTCATATTATGACAAACTAACATGAGAAAAATCAAAAATAGAAAATAAACACTGGGTCACAGAGCCCGCCCTGACAGCGTGGCCCATCTGACGCAGACAGTTTTGCCTAAAAGTAACACTTAGCTAACATAACTGTAACAAAAATAACTAATAATAATCAAAATAACTGTAACAAAGTATTTATAATGGATAAAAGGTTTATTTGTACCAGGGTAAAAGAGGCTCACAGATCTGTCACAGAACGAATGGACGGGATTCAGGACTGGTTAAAACAAAGTGCTAACTATGATCAAGACGAGTCTGAGATGACAGAAGTAATATGTGAAGACCCGAGCGACGTGGGTGCTGCAGTGCTGGGAAAACGTGAAAAAGCAAAGAAGAGAGTGGAGAAGGCGAGAGGAAAAGATGACAGCAGAAGAGGGTCTATGATGAGAAGAAGAGAGATGAAATGAGAGCACAGAGTTCGGTGCAGAGAGCAGGGCTGCGATGAGCCTCTCACACCACACTAATGGTCCAGCAGGCAGCCAGCCTGGCCAGCCGAGTTTGGCCGAGAGTGAAAAGTGACAAGAAAGAAGGTAAATTTACAAGACTTGTGTCATGATTTTAATGCTTAAATACAGTTTTGGTTTGCTTTTCTTCCCCCACGTGTCTTAGTTACTACGAGTCTGTGTTTTTAAATGAACACATTTATAGTCAACCTGAGCTTTCTGCTCTTTCACCTGGAAACAAGCTACGCTACTGTTCATCACATCTTAATCTGCATCTCTGTCCTTAACCTAACAGTTTATACACAAACCCAAAAACAGATTGAAAGTAAACGAGCTGATGTTTCTGATGTTTCTTCTGTGTTTTCCACTTTTATCTTTTCTATAATAACTCAGAAACTTATAAAGTCAAAGAGCAGAAACAGCCAAAGGTGCAAAGCTGCTTATTTCCATGAACAAACGTCGGTTAAACATTAGACATGATGTTGTCTCAGCTCAACCTTATTGGTCAGATGAAATGCTGCAAAGCTTCTGACTGTCAGGTGGTTAACTTGGTTAATGTCAGAGTGGAGACTGCTGGGTTAACTGATGCAGTCAAAGAGCCACTTGGACCAGTTAAACTAAACTTAGCATCATTAGTGGGTCGGTGCAGTTTTAGTGATATACTGCCATCAGTGCCAGTATACCACACCGTCCTGCAAGAAGCCTGCGAAATGGACAATGGCTCCAGACTTGCTGTGAAAGAAGAATAGTGGCATCATAATATGTTGCTTACATTTAGCAGCACAAACAGGATATCTGGCATGCAGCACCCAGTTACAAAAACAAAGACAAAACAATCACTTTAAATCACTTTATCCTGTAACACTCGCACACATTTTCTGTTTTAAAGACAAAAAGAGCATGTGAAGAAAAACGACGTACGACTTTCAACTTCTAATATCCCGCTATACGTAGTTAGCTTTTATTTGTAATGTAAGGGTTTCCACTGCAAATATATTCACACAATCAACACGAAACTTCATGTTTGGTGAGAAAGCAACACGTCAGCTGTTCAGGCCGCTGACGCTGACAGGAGGGCGCAGCAGTGATACTGAAACATCACATGCAGTCATATTAGTTTGTCAATGCTGCCAAGGTCTCGTATCACATAATGCAATCATTTAAATAAACAAGTATTTCTAGATAATCTGGAGATGTTTTAAGGCACCAACAGTCACGTTTTCTGCACGGGCACATGAAATGGTAAAACCTGTTACAGCATCGTTACAGATTCTGAGCACAGAATCAGAACCTGTCACATTATGAACTCCAATAAAGATCTAATATTTAAAATCTCGCACCATACAAGCTGAAATACTGTCCAATTATCCAGGTGACGCAACCACGTCTCTACCAGAAGCAACACTGAGAGAAATTTCTTCGTTAAGTGAAGCGACATGCAGTGCAGTGACAGCCATTGCTGTGATTTTTAATTCTTAAAAACAGATTCACTGACAGTAGCTATCCACAGATATATGTTTCCAAAAAATCATAACATATAATCACTGATAAAAGGTGTTTTTCTGTCTTCGGTTCTCCTGCTGCTGTATTGATCGCCACACATCACAGTAAACAGGGCTGAGACAGGTGAGAAACAAGTAGAGGAGGCAAGCGCAGGAGCAGGAAGAAGGCAAAGGGAGGAGAAAGGAGACGTGTCATGTCCACTGGCAGAGCTCTCACTCATGCACAGGTGAAAAAGTGGTGGCAGGAGGTCAAGCTGGGAAGTGTGAGTCCTTGTACATCTGTGCGTTCAGACAAAAGGAGACAGAAAAGAGGCGAGCACGGGACAGAGTATCTGAGTAACGTATGAACAAAGGAGGGAGGTGGGAGAGGGAAGAAGGTGAGAAATTTACTAGGACAGCGAAGCAGAGTGCGAGGAGAGAGGAAGAGCGGCCATATGGCATCGCTTCAGGAGACGAGAGCTGAGCTGATTGATCGAGGAAGAGGTGACTTAGAGCACATTTGGTCCAGTGGGCGACAGTTATCACACGGAGAATCCACTCAACATGTTTCCAAACACAGGTCTTACTTTATACACATGCTGAAGAGAAGCATTGTTTTATAGCCACTGCATCTTTTTCTCTGTCACCTCTCGTTTCTTATGCTGCGGCTTTTCTATGTCTGTTTGTCTGTATTTAATCAGTTTAGTTATCAAATAAAATAAGTGGAAGCTTCTCTTAATTCTCTGTAATTATGTAAAAATAGACCAGAGCCTCTTAACATAATCAGTTGTACATATTTCACCTACCAAATACAAAACTTACAATACTTGAAAATCCCAACACTTCTTTCTCTGAGCCAATTTAGTCACATTTTATTTAATTTAGTGCATGTTTATGATCATCTGTGGAGCTCAAATCAAGCTTGAATTTGTTGAGAGGTAAAGTAGGAACGAGGCCACTAACCTCTTCCTGTTTCATTCCCCTGCTCCTCAGGATTCAAACTGCTGTATTAACATCCTGCTTTCAAATATGAACGTAGTCACAAAGTGACACTGCAGATAATTCAGAGTTAAGAGTTAAATATGAGCTTGCCTTACTAAAGTGTGTTCAGAGGACAGTCCCAGTCTTTCAGCAGGTGTTACCTTTTTCCTGCCTTACCTGTGCACAGGTAGGCTGGCCATCATCTCAGTGCTGTGGTCCTGTTGTTGTGTCACAGCCAGGCTGCAGACTCTGGGCTGTAACAGGATTAAAACATTTTTCCTCTTAAATATCTCACTATCAATGAGTAAAGACTTCAGATTTGAACTGGACTTCTGTGCTGCGTTTACTTAATTACTTGCTGGAGACAGTAATCCCTTGTGTCCTCTCACCACTGCTCTACTCTACACTTCAGACTGTGCGGCCGCCCGCCGCTCCAACACCACTGTGACGTTTGCTGACGACACAGTGGTGTTGGGCGCCATCTCCAACAACGATGAGGCGGCCTACATGGATGAAGTGAAGAATCTGGCATCATGTTGCCAGGACAACCACCTCCAGCTGAACGTCGGCAAGACCGAGGAGCTGGTGGTGGACTTCAGGAGGAGTCAGCACAGAGACTACAAGCCCATTATCATCAATGGAGCTCCAGTGGAGAGGGTGCAGACCTTCAAGTATCCTGGTGTCCACATCTCCTCAGACCTGACATGGTCTGCCCACATTCAGGTCCAGACCAAAGAGGCTAGGCAGCGCCTGTATCATCACGACAACTGAGGAAGTTCAGTCTCTCCAGAGATCCTCAGGATTTCTATACAGGCGCTGTGGAGAGCATCCTCACACAGGACATCCTGGTTTGGGAACAGCTGTGTGAAGGACCAAACAGCTCTCCAGAGAGTGATCCGTACAGCAGGACGCTGCTGCAGGGCTGCAGGGCTGCCCCCCCGCCACACCCCCGCCCTCTCACATCATCCATAAGTGACTGAGACAGGACTCTCTTCCAGACACTCTAAACGCACCGGCACAATGTACATTCAAATTCCTTTAATTTTAAATATGTTCATATTGTCTATTCTTATTTAATTTACATAATGTACAGAATTCACCTGCTTGCTGCGTACATGCTACTGCTGCACATTCACCTAATAATATATTATATATAATGTTCTTCTCGCCACTTTTACACAAGTCGAGGAGCGTGTCAGGTTACATTTCACTCTGTGTTAGGCTACGCTCACTCTGCAGGTCTTGAAGCTCAATTCAGATTTTTTGATCAAATCTGATTTTTTTGTCTGCTCGTTCACACTACAAATAAAATGTGACAGCAAACGCGCTCTAGTGTGAACGCTCAAAGCGCCGCATGCGCAAAAGAAGACGTCACACACAACGCGCTCTGTTTAGACCCAGACCAACAGTATTGTTTGACTGATGGTCTTAATATAAAGACTTCAGACTTCACGTTTCCCAATTTTGCTTTAAGTTATTTTGTTATTTACATAATAATGTAAATAACCTAATAATGATCCTTATTGCTGTTTTAGAGGAGCGCTGCTTCAAAGGATAGTTGCAGATTTCTGTCAGAATCTGCAGATTATACAGAACAAATAAAATGTTCACGTTTCTCCAACGTTGTTCCCAACAGCTTCACTGGATGGACAGGAAGCGTTCACGATGTCTTCTCCGGCGCTGATAATCGGCATCTGTCTTGTGTCAGTGACGTAAAAGACGGATTTAATGCGACATGACCATCAAACAGCAGCTTTCTAAAACATCAGGATATCAGATTCAGCACCACATATGAAAGTGTCCCAGATCGGATTTGAAAATATCGGATTTGTGGCGTTCACACTGTCACACTGATTGGATAGATGGTCGCAGAGGGTCAAAAAATCGGATTTGATGCGCTTTCGCCTGCAGTGTGAACGTAGCCTTATACTTGTATAACTATGCATGTATAACACTGCCAGTTACAGTAGTTTTTGTTACTCCGTAAAATGACCTGAAACACTTCGTCACATAATTACTGGTTAACTATTAGTAGGAGCCTGCAGGCTACAGTCACATCTATGCAAGTCCCTGTGCTAATGAGGAGCATTTTTACATATGAGCACAAAGCAAAGATGAAAAGCGGCCTAAAGACGCTTCAAACCGATCGTGATTCTACTTTAGACACATGAACTGGTAGAAATGGAGGCTACAAGCCCTTCTGCTGCCTTTGTTACCCCACGAAGATCAGGGTCTGGCTGCTGGGGTCAGCATGCATGAGCTTCAGTATCACTCAGGGTTCTTGGCTAGCTTAGCGTTAGCATGTTGTCTGTGTTTAGCTGTTTCTGTCGTGGATGCATTTTCCACTTTACCGTCGCACTCTTGTCCTTTTGTACAATAAAAATAAAATTAACCTCCACCATTAACCCGACACCGCGTCCACACATGAAGCTCTGTGAAGTTTTATCAGTTATCTGGCCAGTAAAGGCAGCTGGTTATCACTGCCTCCAACACGTTCTCACTCCCAAAGCGTAACATTTACGCTAGGTGACAAATCGTCAACATATTACGTTTTCGGCTACCCACCACGTTCCTAAATGACGACCTCGGAAAAATGAGGAAATATGAGAACCGTCTGCCTCTACACAATCTACACATGTTCGCTCTTTTTCTTCAAATCGCTTAGAAACACGCTATTTAACATCATTAAACTCCTGGTTAACCTCAGGAAAGAGGTTATGGTTAGGGCTAGGGATAAGGTTAGGTTTAGGGCTGCAATACAGGGCTGGAACGTCTATTACCGCGGGAGCGTCATTGCACTGGATTTCGGCCATAACCCGCCGCGTACCATAAGAACGCCGAAGGTCTCCTTTTGCACGCGGGACGTGACAAAACGTCGGCATGTTACGCCTCGGGAGTGAGAACGGGCTCCTGCCTCACCCTCTCATCCAAATGTGGGAACTTCATAAAATCCCACTGCCTCTGCTACCTAAAAATAAAATAATAATATAAATGTAATAATAATTATAAGCTAATGCTTCAAAATGCTGTTTCCAAAACATGTTTGTGAAATAAAGAAGGACAACTGTGTCAACACATGATCCAACGAAAGCAGCACATTTATTCACTGAGCTACTGAAATTACTGTGGCTGTTTGTGTGTGTGTGTGTGTGTGTGTGTGTGTGTGTGTGTGTGTGCGTGTGTGTGTGTGTGCGTGTGTGTGTGTGTGTGCGTGTGTGTGTGTGTGTGTGTGTGCGTGTGTGTGTGTGTGTGTGTGTATCCAGTTGGTATTTTGAAATTTCCTCCCATAACTGCTGATCCATGAATAGCTCAGCTAGCTGCTTCGCCACATGTCCTGTCATTGAGTGCCTAATTGGCAAAAAACATACACAGTGTTGTTGTGCACACACAAAGAGATGAATAAGTGTGCGCACATGCACATGCACAAGGAGCTCAAAAATACAGCCACATTTTGTTGCACAGCCACAAACACAAACTGAAACAAATAAACGTGCTCCTGCAATAGAAGCACAGAGAGGAAAACACAATTAGAGGAGAAAAATGTCAGGACTACTTCACAGTGTCGACTCCTCAAGTGGACCCCCGGCCCTGGCTGTGCTGGGAATGGGAATTAACGGGGCCGGCTCATAAGGAATGCATTCCTGGGATCACTGTGCTCCAGAATGAAGACGCTGTTAATTAGAAACATTCTTGACACTTATGGAAAAATGAAGATGAAGCTTCTATTTGAAGCGACTGCGTTGTGATCGAGGTCTTTTTAAGTGCGGCAGCAGAGAAATTACGGCCGTCGTTTTTTCAAATTGGATCCTGATTTGTCACTTTCTCAAATGATTGTTTTATCGCCTCCAATTAGTGTGATAAAGTGAAGCAGCAGAAAGAAATTGTCTATAAACAAATGTAGCAGCAAGATGATGATGTTTCTGTGTAATCCATCTTATGTGATTTGTTAGTTCTTCTAATGCGCTGATTGTCTGTGTCCCTGCATTAAACTGCTTTAGCTCATTTGCTCATAATAAGGCTCATCTCAGCTGAGTCTACATTACAAACCTCCTTCCTCAAACAATAAAAATAACCTGCTCAGCTCAGAGTCAGTGTATAGAAAACCCCATTTTACGCTGAGCTGGTTCTTCTCACACAGTGACTGACTATCATAGCCAATTTTACAGTAAATTACTCCCTAAACAAGCTCGATAGAGACAAGCCCAGCAGTCTGGCACCCGGTGCTCGCGTGTAAACATGATTATATCGAGGAAGTGGCTTCACATTCTCAGGCTCACAGTGACAGCCAATTAGGGCCTACGTTAGTGCGGCTAATTCTTCAAATGCAGTATGTTGAGAAGGGACAGGCTGGGATGGAGCGAGAGCAGAGGAAGGAGAAGAAAGGATAGAAAAGGAGAGAGGCAATTAAAGAAAAGCACCACGGGCTGTGAGACACCATATTAGTGCTATTCACTTAAATATATGTGTGTGTGAAAGCTGAGACATTTAATTATACCTACAGTTCAGTTCTATTGGCTGCTCATAGCGAGAATCATACAATAAATGAAGTAATTTCCATTTTCTATTGACAAGAGGACTCAAATCTGCCTTTGAACACATGGAGCAGGAATGGTACATGTGGCAGGTCCGAGCTGGGAACACACCTGTAATTGCTGACTGGTGGGATGCTGCTGCACCGGCTCCCTCGCCCAGTGGAGCAGGTCACGAGGCGATCGGGATAATAATTTGGGGAGCTCAATTAGTTTGTCCTCCCTTTTCTCTGTCTCCATAAACAAAAAGCACATTACACATCGATCCCTGGGAGCTGCTGGTAACAAAGCGGTGACGGGTCTTTAATGAACTGTCTTGTGCCAGCAGCTTGAAAAGGCTTCTGATTCTGATAATGAAGTTAGTGCCCATCAGATTGAGAGGTTCTTATTTTCACCAGACGTTTAATTTAGCTGCTTCCTCCGGGCCGACCCACCGGGAGCAGAGTTTATGCCTTTCAGGGTGATGCAACTTGGGATTCCCCTCGCCACTGACGCTTCTTTGATTGTTGACTGAATGATGATAGGCTGTTTTCACCTTCCTGCATCTTTATTACCGAGGTTACACAAAGTGCAGGTCATAGATCGGGGCTCTGTGCTCCCATATTTAGTGGATGGACTGGCTCTTATAGTGCTTTTCTACTCTGATTGACCAGTGAAGCTGGTTAACTTAAAACAATTCAGCTTATTTCCCATAATACACTCTGTGACACGCCAGGGATGTTAAGCAGGTGGCAGCAGGTGGCCAGTAAAGGGAGCATCTTGTTAGTATAAAATATCTTTGCCCAACAGCCAAGTCGAGGCAAACTGTTCAGACGACATAAATCTGAACTGCCTGGCGAAGAAATGTAAGCCGCTGCTTTCCTTCAAACTATAAGTCACCCTTAAGAAGTTAAAGGCTCTGTATTATTATTAAAACTGTAAAGCTACATATCTCACTCTGCCCCTGCACCCCTGTCCTCGGTGCCTTTTTATTCCCTCCCAGTGCAGCTGTTTTTAATCTTTTCAGGGCATGCTGTGCTACACTTGTGTGTGTAATTCTTGTAATTCCCATGTTAAACAAACATAATCACACTAGCACTAAAAGGCAATTCGGTTCAACCTCAGAAAATGAAAGGAAAGGGGGGAAAATGACCCCGCACAGGTTATTGCTTTCTGTTGAGCATGCGTCAACAGCTCTTGAATTTAATGCATTCCTGCAGCAGAGACCGGCTCGCCGGCCCTCGGGGGAAATAACGGCGTGCAGTCGTTTGGGGATTATGGACAAGTAAAGGAAGGAAAGGTGTGAGGCATATGCACTGTAAGACTGAAGGACTGAGGATTGTGCACGTGGGCCCTGAGGTGTCACAGATGCAACAGCTTATAAATGGCGCTTGTGATGAGCGTTAGTGAGAGCGCCTCTTTCAGTGAGCTCAATGTTGTGTTTGTAGCTTTGCTGATGCTGCAAAATTAATTCTGGAGTGATGACAGTCAGATGATTTCCTCCAAAGCCATGCAAACCTGTTCGCTGATTTATCTGAACAGGCACTATTTGGCATTTATTTTTAATTATAAATCGTGCACAATTTTCAACAACATTTACACAGTCAGGTGACAACATTCTTCTTACGTGGCATTTGCCAAAGTGTGGATTTTATTGTGCAAATTAAAAGTGATAAAGCAGATGTTACAAAAGCAATAATCCATGCAAATTCAACTGCCAGTAAATGTACAAATAAACTGAATAAATATGTTTTATAACTATCATCCATCCATTCGCTTCCACTTATCCTTTTCAGGGTCGCGGGGGGCGCTGGAGCCTATCCCAGCTGTCATAGGGCGAGAGGCGGGGTACACCCTGGACAGGTCGCCAGTCTGTCGCAGGGCCAACACACAGGGACAGACAACCATTCGCACTCACATTCACACCTATGGGCAATTTGGATTATCAATTAACCAAAAACAATAATCCATGCAAATTCAGCTGCCAGTAAATGTGCAAATAAACTGAATAAATATGTTTTATAACTACTGAGAATAACTTTGGCGAATCCTTATATATACCCAGGCTTATCAATATTATTATATTGTGTCACAGATGCAACAGCTTATAAATGGCGCTTGTTTTAGCAAGATGGCGGCGCGCTCGGGTGCAGCGGCTCTTAGCTCTCCAGTTTGGTGCTTGTTTTTACTTTTACTGTGTATATTTTTGAATGTTTGCAACGCCGACATCTCTTACAGTCGCCAGAACCTAATTGACCTAGGTTTCAAATATAGTTTGTCTGTCTCTGGCGACTATCAAAGAACACACAACATCCCGGGGGAGATAGCGAGACCGCCAGGGTCACCGTGGATGGTCTGCCCGCCCAGCAAGCGTAGGAGGCGACGAAGGGAGAGAAAGCAAAAGAGAGGATGCCGGTCGGGCCCAGATGCTAGGCTACGTAAACAACCATACCGGCCAGCTCTTCCGAGCCTCTTCCTATCGGACAAATTGGACGAACTGGAGCTACAGATAGCCACCACGAGCTTTGCACGTAACTGCAGCATTATTCTTATCACGGAGTCGTGGCTTCATCCGCTGATTCCCGACGCTGCAGTTGAGTTAGCAGGCCGCACGCTACACCGGCATGACAGAAACAGCAACTCAGGTAAAAGCAGAGGAGGGGGGCTATGTGTTTACGTGCATAACGAATGGTGTTGTAACAGCAGGATCATTCACACACACTGTTCTCCTGACTTGGAGGTTCTGGCAGTCTCGTGCAGACCTTTTTATATCCCGAGGGAGTTTACAGTAGTTATTGTGATAGCTGTTTATATACCGCCGGATGCTAACGTTGGCACGGCTCTCAGCCTCTTGCTCAACACCATAAATAAACAACAGCTTGCCCACCCCGATGGGGTTTTTATTGTCGCCAGCGACTTCAACAAAGCGTGCCTAAAGACTGTGCTTCCCAAATTTGTCCAGTTTGTGGACTTTGCTACGAGAGGAGAAAACACTTTGGACCATGTCTATTCAAACATCAGGCATGCCTTCAGAGCGACACCCCTCCCCCATCTGGCTGGATCTGACCACCTCTGCATGTCCCTCACCCCCACCTACACCCCCCTGCTGAGAAAAACAAAGCCCCAGACAAAGATAATAAAAACCTGGCCTGAAGGAGCCCTCTCTCAACTGCAGGACTGCTTCTCAACAACTGTATGGGATTTATTCTCCAGCCTCAACCTCCAGGAGTACACGGACACTGTACTCTCGTACATCAGGAACTGTGTTGACAATGTCACCGTCAACAAAAGGGTCAGGGTGTTTCCAAATCAAAAACCCTGGATGAATAGCGAAGTGCAATCCCTCCTAAAAAGCCGTAACACCGCCTTCAAGTCAGGGGACAGGGCTGCGTATAGGGCGGCCAGGGCAGACCTGAGTAGAGGCATCAAGAAAGCCAAGGCTGCCTATAGGAGGAGGATTGAAGATCACTTTGCTGTCGACAACGACCCCAGAAAAATGTGGCAGGGGATCAATCACATTACCAACTACAGAAGAAATAACCAGGCGATATCTAGGACTGATGCCTCGCTGGCTGAGGATCTAAACCGTTTCTTCGCCCACTTTGAGACGACCAGGCCCTCAGGTGTTACACCACTTCCACCCGCCTCCAGCACCGGCACACTAACATTTGGAGAGCATCAAGTGAGGTGTGTTCTAAGGTCAGTGAATCCCAGGAAGGCGGCAGGTCCTGATGGAATACATGGAAAGGTTCTCAGAGCATGTGCTGACGAACTGACCGGAGTCTTCACTAAAATCTTCAACCTTTCCTTGTCATCAAACACTGTCCCACCCTGCCTCAAAACCTCAATCATCATCCCCATCGCTAAGAAGACGGCTGTGGACAGCCCAAATGACTACAGGCCTGTTGCACTTACGCCTGTAGTGATGAAGTGCTTTGAGAGACTGGTCTGTCAGCACATCAGGGCCGGTCTGCCTTCCACTCTGGACCCCCACCAATTTGCCTACAGGACAAATCGATCCACCGAGGACGCCATCACCATAGCGCTCCACACTGCGCTGAGTCACCTGGAGCACCGAGGAAACTATGTGAGAATGCTCTTCCTGGACTTCAGCTCAGCATTCAATCACATCATCCCGGAGATCCTGGTCCAGAAACTGTCTCACCTGGGACTCCCCACCTCCATCTGTCTCTGGATCAAGGACTTCCTGACAAATAGACCACAGTCTGTCAGACTCGGCCCCCACCTGTCCAGCACCATCACACTCAGTACCGGGTCTCCACAAGGGTTGTTCTGAGTCCCCTCTTGTTTACGCTCTACACATCCGACTGCTCCCCTACCCATCTCTCAAACACCATCATAAAGTTCGCGGATGACACCACAGTGGTTGGACTCATCTCAAGGGGGGATGAGTCGGACTACAGAGATGAGGTTAACAGATTGACTGAGTGGTGTTCAGCTAACAACCTCCAACTGAACACCACGAAAACTAAAGAACTTATTTTGGACTTCAGGAAGGGCAGAGCAGACCCGGCCCCACTCTACATTCACGGGAACCGTGTGGAGAGGGTACACTCCGTGAGGTTTCTGGGCGTGCAGATCTCTGATGATCTCTCCTGGACTGCAAATACCACAGCGGTGGTAAAAAAGGCCCAGCAGCGTCTCCATTTTTTGAGAGTGCTCAGGAGGAACAACCTGGAGGAGAGGCTGCTGGTGACGTTCTATAGAGCCACCATAGAGAGCATCCTAACATACGGCATAACAACATGGTATGCAGGGTGCTCAGCTGCAGACAGGAAAGGACTGCAGCGGGTCATCAACACAGCCCAGAAGATCACTGGCTGCTCTCTGCCCAGCCTGGAGGCCATTGCAAACTCCCGATACCTCAGCAGAGCTGGCAATATCATTAAGGACTACTCTCACCCCAGTAATCAACTGTTTGAACTATTACCGTCAGGCCGACGGTACAGGTCACATAAAACCAGGACAAACAGATTCAGGGATAGCTTCTTTCCCAGAGCTATCACCGTAGTAAATAAGCACAAAACAATTAAACCTGCTTAACCATACTTGCCATTGTCACTATACTATGCTGCTATTCATACTATCATTATATAATGCTGCTATCCTGTTTATATTGTACTTATTATTGTCTGAGTACTACAGTTGTTTTATTGTACTTTTTATATTTTATATTTATATTTATTTTGCATTTTGCACCAAGGGAGTGGCACTCCAATTTCGTTGTACTTTGTACAATGACAATAAAGGCTATTCTATTCTATTCTATTCTTCTGATGAGCGTTAGTGAGAGCGCCTCTTTCAGTGAGCTCAATGTTGTGTTTGTAGTTTTGCTGATGCTGCAAAATTAATTCTGGAGTGATGACAGTCAGATGATTTTCTCCAAAGACATGCAAACCTCTGAACAGGCACTATTTGGCACAAATTTATTTTTAATTATAAATCGTGCACAATTTTCACCAACATTTACACAGTCAGGTGACAACATTCTTCTTACGTGGCATTTGCCAAAGTGTGGATTTTATTGTGCAAATTAAAAGCAGATGTTACAAAAGCACGATGGCACGGTGGTTAGCACTGTTGCCGCACAGCAAGAAGGTCCTGAGTTCAATTCCAACATCAGGCCAGGGTCTTTCTGTGTGGAGTTTGCATGTTCTCCCCGTGTTTGCGTGGGTTCCCTCCGGGTACTCCGGCTTCCTCCCACCGTCCAAAGACATGCAGCTTGTGGGGATAGGTTAATTGGATAATCCAAATTGCCACTAGGTGTGAATGTGCGAATGAATGTGAGTGCGAATGGTTGTCTGTCCCTGTGTGTTGGCCCTGCGACAGACTGGCGACCTGTCCAGGGTGTACCCTGCCTCTCGCCCTATGACAGCTGGGATAGGCTCCAGCGCCCCCCGCGACCCTGAAAAGGATAAAGCGGAAGCGAATGGATGGATGGATGGATGGATGTTACAAAAGCAATAATCCATGCAAATTCAACTGCCAGTAAATGTACAAATAAACTGAATAAATATGTTTTATAACTACTGACAATAACTTTGGCAATACCCAGCTTATCAATATTATATTGTGTTATAAAGCCTTATAAGCGCCTCATTAACTAACCGTGCTCGCACTCGTGTCCATAAACTGGGATCTAGGGATGCAACGATACCAGTTTTTTCAAACCGATACGATACCGATACTTGGATCTGAGTACTTGCCGATACTGAGTACAAAAACCGATACTTCTACCACACACACACACGCACACACACACACACACACACACACACACACAAATGCAATGAATTGGAAGACAGGTTTTATTTTATTCTCTGCCGATAAAAAATAAAATCTTAATAAAAATGACCACAAAAAAATTTCAAGTGAAAAATAAGCACTTCTGTTAAATTATTGCAGAGTCTCCACATTGTAATTTAACAAAATATCACTGAACTATTGGCACTGTCTCGAGCTTTCAGAATAATAAATAAACACTTCTGTTTGGAATAAAATAAATACAAATTAGGTTTGAGAATAAAATAAACTGTTAAATTATTGCAGAGTGTCCAATTTCATATCGCAGCTCGAGTATGCTGAGAAGACGGCTATGTTTTCCACGACCGGCATTGGCTGGTCATCCAGAGCGATAAAATGAGTCAGAGCCTCTGTTATTTTAACTGCCCGTGGATTTTCTCTTGACATTTTTCTTCGCTTTTCCAAAACCTGAGTTAAAGTTGGCTGTTCCACACTGCTGACATTTTGTTTAGCCTAGCTACAGCAGCCTCCAGTTTCTCTTTTTTATCTGGAGCTGCCAGTCTGACTCGTCTAACCCTGTGCCTGTTTAGCGCGGGATGTCCCCCTACTGGCCAATCTAAAAAACTACAACAGAAATGACAAGCCACCCTCTGATTAATGAAATAAGTTGGTATCGGTTCATGGTATCGGTTAACTTTTACGAGTATGAGTACACACACATTTTACAGTATCGGCCCCGATACCCGATACCGGTATCGGTATCGGGTATCGGGGCAGTATCGATACCGATACCAGTATCGGTATCGGTGCATCCCTACTGGGATCCAATATTTTTAAACTGGATTTGTTCATCGATGCATGTGTTTCTGTCTGGCCCATGCGTCACTTCTTTTTCCTGCACAATGAAACGTTTCAGCACAAACATATTCAAGCATACGAATGAATCATCGGGTGCATATTGATGCTTTGAGAATGCGGCTCTTGCACACACTGTGTTATTCAATGAGCATTAACACATATCAGTGGTGTGTTCAGTATATAAACCACTCTGTGAGTGCGCTGCTGTGTTGTACTGAGATTTGTTTCTGATGCTAAAGCACTTTTCTAATTGGCAGAGATAAGCAATTCTTAACATCTCCTAAATATTCACTGGTGCACACATACACACACGCCATTACAATAACACGCAGCATTAGAATATTGGGTTTACAGCCCTGTCGTTTGTCAAGGGGCTCTTTAGGGGCTGTAAAACTGTCTGAGTGTGGGGATTTGTCATCGCTACAAAGGCCCGCTACTTCTATTAGTCATAAAATATATAGAGAGGCAAATACAGGCTGTGATGAAGACACAGCAGCGAGACGGAGGGAGCTGGGGTGTGTGTGTTGGAAGTCACTGCCAGCTATGCTGATGCTAAGTTTCTCAGTGAAGTTTTTGTTCTTCTTATTCGACATGACAAACAGAGAGGGGGGGGGGAGTCATACAGCTCGCTGTAGAGAAGTATATGCTGTGCATTTTCTGCTCCATCTCTGTTTCTGTGCATGTCTCAGTGTGTATATGTGTGTGCGCCTTCTTTGTTGCAAGCAGTAATTTCCCATTTTCAATATCCTGTTCTATTTCATTCTGTTCTGTATTCCCTTTAACTCCCTCACACACAACACACACAGACAGACAGTGTTTCTATGAAGAAAGATGACGCCATTGAAGATGAAGACAACTCCCATCTGACATTTACTAACCTTTTGAGCAGAGAGATGGGTATGGAGGAGGGAAAGAGAAAAGGAGGAGTGGGGATGGACAGATGAGTCGGGAATCTACGCACGGCATTCCTGTTTTCCTTTCTTTTCACCATCACATTGTGTTCAGCTCCCTGAAAATGCTTTTGTTGTTGTCTGCACCTATTTCCAGGCTTATAGCGCACAGCTTTTTGTACTTACAAAGCCCCTCGCTTTTTCTCCATCTTTTTATTTGGCAGATGAGGTATTCTGCTTTGTGTGTGTGTGTGTGTGTGTGTGTGTGTGCGCGCCAGCCAATGGGGGGAGGGGAAAGTAAAAGAAACTGTTTAGTCACAGCTGATAAATGATTATGGAAACGACCTCGTCCACAGAGGCCGAAAGATTTGGCACTTTTACATTATTCAAGGATCTTAACAAAAGTCTTACATTTACTGTACCATATTTTCAGAGGCTAACATCATTTTAAATATGAAAATGTTTTAAATATTTGGATGAAAATTATTGACTGCCTGAAGTCCAGAACCTTTGGATATCACCTGTCAAGGACAACCAGTGTGTTTGAGGACCCAAAAGCAGGAAACACGAACTGGAGTTTAACAAAAAGCAAACCTTTTATTCTGGCTGTTAGAAACACGTAGAAACAAAATTGTGAAAACTAAATTATGAGCTAAACTGGGAAAGGTAAAGCTAGACATGGAAAACTCAAACATTAAACATGAGCATGAACATGAGATGACATGAACTCCAGGAACATGAGGTGAGATAAACAGAAGACGCTGAACAGAGGGAGACAGAGGACTAAATACACAGCAGGGTAATGAGGGAGGTGGAGACACAGCTGACACAAATGAACCTGAACAGCACAGGGAAACTAAACTAAACACACCGAACATGGAACACGAGACTCTTCAAAATAAAACAGGAACATAATGGGATGTAGACGGGACAACACGAGCTGACATGAAACACATGACAGACACATGAGGACAGATGAGGGAGACGAAGGCGTTGGAATAACTAAACGTTAAACACAGAAGACGAGACAAAGACTCAAAACTAAAGCGACCTTGATGATAACATAGACGAGACTAAACCTGAACTAAAAATAACACAAGAAATTATTCAAATCTAATTACAAAGTAAACTCAAAATGCTGCCTGACCGTCACCACATGTGTTTCCTCCCTTACAAAGCTCTGCCAGGCCTGCAGCCATCAGGTGTTCATTCAGTCTTCAGTAATGGAAAAGTTTGATCTACTGGTTTAACCTGGCCGTTGAAGGATATCCCACGTCCTTGCTTTGATAAACCCTCAGGCTGTTTTTGCACTATACTTTGGGTCATTATCTGCACTGTGAAAGCTGATCAGTTTTGCAGCATTTGGCCGACTCTGAGCAGCGAGTACAGCCCAGTATACTTCAGAATGGATGCTGCACATAAACACCAGTGACCCTGTTCCACTGACAGCTATATGTGCTCGTGGTTCGCTTCCAATCACAAGCTGTTTTTCTTTTCTCTTCCTGTCTTTATGGTGCAGGTTTTGTGCAGAGCTAGGCAAATTAAAGTCTGACCTTCTTGTTCTCCAGTATAACCAGTGGTTTGCACCTTGATGTAAACCATCCATGTCTCCATTCATGAAAGCAGAGCAGAATTTCCCTTTGAATGACCAGGAGGGGCAGGATCAAGATGTACACCAGAGAGACAACTCAAGTTGGTGCAGTTTGGAAAGTAAAAGAAGCTGAAAGGGTTTAGAAAGCTCCAGAGGAGGGGCAGTGAAGATATTGGACTAAGGATGTTGAAGACAGAGCTGCCAATCAAAGACCACAGAGGAGGTTCATGGATGAACAAGGACATCAGGAGGTTTGGTGTGAGAGAGGAAGCTGCTAGGATGGGCTGAGGCAGATGATCCACTGTGACGATCCCTGAAGGAAGCAGACAAAAGAAGAATTACTCTCATAAAACAGTCTCTTGGGTACAGACGTTGATAACAGCCCGTTCTCACTCCCGAGGCGTAACATCCTGACGATTTGTCACGGCGTTCCTGAGGAACATGAAAGGCGACCTTCGGCGTTCTTAAGGTACGCATCGGGTTATGGGTGAAATACAGTAGAATGACCTGACCTTATCGCTAACCTTAACCAGCACTTTCATGACACGAAGTAATATTTTCCAAAGCGATTTGAGGAAAATGAACGAACATGTGTGGATTGATTCCAAACGGTTCTCATGTTTCCTAATCTTTTCCGACATCATCATTTAGGAACGTGTTGGGTGCCCAGAAGCGTAACATGTTGATGATCTGTCACCTAGCGTAAAATATTGAGAACGTGTTGTTGATAAAGGCGTGCCCGCCTCCTCGAGCGAGGAGAGAGCTCTGCGGCTCTCCACTTTAGTCTTTGTGGGCCCGGGCTTTGTGTCCAGGCTTCTTGGTGTTGCTGAGGTTGCATTCCTTCGTTTGAAGAACACACCAGATTGTTGGTTTGGCCACTCTTACAGATTTTATTTCCTCTCTGAAAGGTTTGTTTTGGTTTTTCAGCCAAAATAATGATGGCATCCTCGTTGGCATCTTTTTCAGAGCTCATATTAAGAACGCCAATGAAAACAGACCAACTGCATTTTCAACACTAGGAATCAACCATGGAGCTTTTATCTCATCTGTCATGGAAAAGTGAGGGAGCAGACCTGATCACAAAACCGTCCATCTGAGCCTCTGAAAATGGGGAACTATGGATAAAGATGTCTGTAATTCCTGAATAGTTAATACTTTTGTTAAACCCTAAAGCAGATGGTCTGCTTTGCACAATATGAAGAAGCCTAACGACTGTTTTTGGACTGTGGGAAGAACCTGGAGTGCCTGGAGAGTACTCCACAGCCCCAGGATGGCCCCACTTTGAGGTGACAGTGCTTCACTGTGCCGCTCAACCCTTAATAATAACATCACTGTTTTAACGCGTGATTTCTACATCCCATAGTTAGAAATTATATGCTTCATTCTTTGGTGAAGCCACTGAGTTTATTTCTAAACAGTAAACTGTCTCTGTGCAAATAAGGAAGCAGCAAAACCATCAGTTTCTTATCAATCCCTTTGCGCACTGTAATGGTTTGTACCGGGGATTCGAACATGAGGAACAGTGCAAACTGATGATGAAGAGTACTGGACAGAGGGAGGCTTATATACACGAGAGAGGAGGTAATTAGTATAATTTGATGGTTAATGATCTATAACTGTGTGGAGCGCGATGGAGTGAAATAGTGCATACTAACCCACAGTGACTCCACTGCAGGTTACTGAGCATGAAACAGACACTCACAGTTAAACCAGATCAGTTATTTCCTTTTATGTTACTTAGAATCATTTTGCTTGGACAACTGTGAGTTTGTGAAATATGAAAACACTCAGATAAAGTGGTTTATGGCTTCATGATGGCTGAACGAACCACAATAAGCTGATTGTGACCACGTGTGCTCATGCAAAGAGCAAACAGGTTGAATATCAGTTTTACAGTCCCTGAAATAAGAATATCATTAAAACTGTAAAGTCAGCACAAGAACACAGAAAACTTTGGAATAACAGGGATGTAAGGAAAAGGTGAGTCTTTGTACAAAAACCATCAGTGTATAGTGAAGAGGATTCACCTGCTTTCATTGGTTTGATCGGCACCTCCCGGGTTATGAACCTACACAAACTACAAGTCCAGCGTCTCCAGTAAACACAGACACGAACCCTCCAATCAAACACAGAGCGTGATGCTGTCGGCTTCTCACTGACGTTAGTTAAAACTCGGGATAACAAATATATCTTTATTGACTTTATAAATAGTTTAATAGTTTAATCATTTATATAGCACATTTAATTACAACAGGAGCGTTGACCAAAGTGCTGCACAAGAATACAACATACATAATAAAATAACTTAGCGTATTAAAGCAAACACCAAATATGAATTAACAAATAACTCTCATGCTGTATTAAAAGTAAATAAAAATGTGTTTTAAGATAAGATTTAAAAAGATTGACAGCGGGAGCCTGTCTGATGTGTAGGGGTAAATTATTCCACAGCTACGACTGCAAATGCTCGAATGCCTCTATGAACCGGCCTCGACCTTGGTACGGCTAAAAGCAAAAGATCACTTGATCTAAGAGATCTAAGGGGGTATAAGTCTGCAAGAGGTCAGACAAATACCCGGGAGCCTGTCCATTCAGGCTTTGTGAGTCAACAATAACATTTTAAAGTTAATTCTGAAGCGGACAGGGAGCCAATGAAGAGAGGCGAGCACGGGGAAATGTGTTCACGTCCTTTAGTACGTGTCAGAAGACGAGCTGCAGCCTTGCCAGGCAGGTCTGACTAACTCCAGCATATAAGGAGTTACAATAGTCCAGCTGGGATGTAATGAAAGCATGAATCGCTCGTTCAAAGTTTTTAAAAGGTAAAAATGATCTCACCTTAGATAAAAGCCTCAGTTTGAAGAAAGACCGCTGTACGACTGAGCTAATCTGTTTTTCAAAGGTGAACTTGCTGTCAAATATAATCCCAGATTTTTGGCATGTGATTTGACAAAAGGCTGAAGACTGTGCAGGCTAAAATTAGAGGTGCTGGGATTGGTGCTTGGTCCAAAAATCATCACTTCGGTTTTGTTCTCATTGAAGTTAAGGAAGTTAGAGGCCATCCAGGATTTAACTTCATCGAGACACTGAAGTAAAGGATCGAGTTAGGCAGGACTGTTTCCCTTCAGCTGAAGATAGATCTGAGTATCATCGGCATATGAATGAAAACAAATGTTATATTTTCTAAAAATTAGACCTAAAGGCAGCATATAAATGGAGAACAGTATTGGCCCCAGTATAGATCTCTGGGGAACACCACAAGTAAGAGGAGCTGAGGAAGAGATAAAATCTCCAAAGCTCACAGAGAAGGTCCTGTCAGACAGACCTGAACCCCTCTAATGGGGCGCCCTTTACGCCACAATGCTCCAATCGTGAGATTAAAACGCTGTAGTCAACAGTATCAAAGGCAGTGGTCAGATCTAAGAGCAGAAGCACAGCTGAGTCACCTGAGTCAGTGGCTAATAAAAGATCACTAAGAACTTTTAAAAGTGCAGTTTCTGTGCTATGAAGAGTTTTAAAACCAGACTGAAACCTCTCAAGAACATTGTGTCTGTTTGCAAAAGATTGCAGCTGAACAAACACAATCTTTTCCTAAATGTTCGACAGGAATGGAGCTTTGAAATAGGCCTTAAGTTAGTGAGGACGGAGGAGTCGAGATTAGGTTTTTAAGTACAGGCTGAACAACAGCATGTTTAAAACAGGCTGTACAACACCTGAGCTAAGGCTGCTATTAAAAATAGCTAAAATGTCAGATCTGACAACCTTAAAAATCTTTTTTAGAAGATGTGTTGGAATAATGTGGACACGATGATGTCTTTGTGCCACTTCCTCCACCTGATCAAGACACACTGGCTCAAACTGATCAAAAACAGCAGAGCAGGTGAATATGTTAGACGCGTCAGGTGAAGGCAGGGCGATCATAGATCGAAGCTGTTTTATCTTATTGATTAAAAACTGCAAGAACCTTTCACAGGTGTCTGAGGAACTATTAATACAAGAAGCTGGGGAAATATTCAGGGTCAATAACTGAAAAAAGAACCCGAGGATTATTGGAGCTATTCTCAATAACATTAGAAAGAAACCTGTCCTGTCCTGATACCTGTACAGACGGTCTCAACATCAGAAACCTGCAGCCCATCTTTTCTCCACTTACGTTCAGCCTTCCTGCACTCTCGTCTGGCTGAACGAGTGGCCTTATTCATCCACGGGTCTGGTCGTGGAGTTTATAGTTTTAAAAGGAGCGACCTCATCAAGGACAGTTTTGCATTTATCATGAAAAGATGCATTCAATTTTAAGTATTTCCTTTCAGGTATGGAGTATTTAGGAATATTATTAAAACCCAGACTGGAGGATATTATGCTTTCAAATATGGAACCTCTCCTCCTAAAGATAAAAACAAATCTGGAGAAATGGGCTAAATTGAATCTTACACTATGGGGTAAAATTAATGTAATTAACATGATGGTGGCCCCACAGTTCAGTTATGTTTCCATGATGTGACCTGTAAGAATTCCTTTACACATATTTAGTCAATTTGAGAAGTTAATTAAAGATGTTTTGTGGAATAACAAGAAGCCAAGAGTGAATACAAAGACAATGTGGGCCTCTAAAGACATTGGGGGAATCACTCCGTCCAAACTTTATAGAATGTCCCAGTAATATATGCTGGAAATGTAGCTCAGATCCAGGGACATTCATGCATGCTATTTGGGAATGTGGGAAAGTTTATCCCTTTTGGCAAAAAGTATTGGACAAAATAGGAAGGTTGATTGGTTTGATGATACCCTTGTCACCAAGACTGTGCTTATTAGGGGATCTTCGGTGTTACCTGGGGTTTCGAAATATGACTTTGTGGTTATAAAGGTGGGGGTGATCGCAGCGGCTCGAGTTATTCTCAGTGTGTGGAAGGAACCATCTCCTCCAGAATATAATCAGTGGAAGGAAAATATGCTGAAAATGGTGTCGTATGAAAAACTCTTGGCGAGGATTAATGATGATAGGGAGGGTTTTGACAAATCATGGGGACGTGTTTTTGGCTGAGATGGTTGGAATTTATTTGGTCAGGGCAACTATCTTTAGTTAAGCTTTATGCTTGCTGCGTTGTATGTTTGTGTAGGCACTCAGTAATGGAATAACTTAAGATTTTGATTTTGTTGTACCGATAGTTAGTAAGTATTGAAAATAGACCCAAAATACAAAGGTGAATTAACCATGGGATTGGAAGCTGTCTTTTCTTTTCTGTTGTTGTTTTGTTTGTTGTTTTGTTTATGTTTTCATGTGGTTAAATGTTAAAAACAAATAAAGACTTCAATTACAAACAAAAAAGCAATAGAAAATTGTTCTGTTGATGGGTTAAAAACACGACAACGACGTGTTGAAATAAGAGATAAAGTATGTCAAACACAACAGTGATCAGATTCTTCCTCTTGGTCTCAGATGTGTTGATTCATGCTCTCCCACCACTGAACACGGTTTCCTGCTAAATGATTACAATGCACATTAATTCATCATTAATTCACTCACATTTACCACACAGAGGTAAGCTGTAATATATTACAGAGAGCTTGTTTTATGCAGTAGGGCTACATAGTAATTTGTTCATGCTGGAGTAATATTACATAAACAGACACCTGCTAGCTTCTGCTCCAGGCAGTGCTTGTGGCAGCGCTGATGGTTTGTCTGTCTTCTGTGAAATGTGCAGCTATCTCTCAAGTACACAAGCACACCTCTGTAGTCAACAGAAAATGCCCTTCAGGAGATGTTTTATTTGTTTTATTTATTCCGTACCGACAAGACAAAATATTCACCTTTTTATTCAGAGTTATACAGACAAAGATCTTTGAGTTTCGGTACACAGGAAGGAACAGGAAAATATATTATATATTTTGTGTAAGTCGTTAAGCCATACGTCACTAACGTCACAAATGCGTTAATATTTTATACTTGATTCTAATCTGCTGCTAAACCTCTTATACACAGCTGAAAGTACAGCTACTAGAGCACAGAGCATTCGCATACCTACTCAATCGATAAGAGTAATTTCACTTTGATCTGCAGACAAAATAAAGCCATTTTCTCCTTTATCAGGACTTTTAAATGCAGGTGAAAGTTTCATACCTGTGATGTGAAAGTTGCACTCGGTGCAGCAGGACTGACAGAGCATAAAAGAATGAATTCAAATGTTTTATTGTTTTTACACATGTGCACGAAACCCCAGAATTCAGCATGAATCTCCTGCCTTCTTTACAACACTGTTATATTTACCATTTTACCATCATTCCCTCTGACTGGAGCGTCAGACTTTGGAGAAGAAGAGTTATGCTGTGCATGAACAACCTGTTTCTATGTGACCGTGCATGAAGCTAAAGCACGAAGCTTTGCAGAGAAGGTTGATAATCACAGCGGTGGAAACTTTATCGTCTTACTGATGGGGGGGGGGAACGCTGGCTGTGGTGCACACCCCTCTGGATGCTTCTTGGGTTCCCTGGTTGCGTTCATCCCCCACGTTTGTAGTTGTTTGGGATCACTTCCTTTCTCTGAACCATCTTCCCATGTTTTGGGTTTATGTTAAGTGTTTGTTATCATCTTCTCATCTTCCCAGATTTAATGCTGTAGTAATAATTCAAATGCACCATATCATCTTAATACAATGAACCTGTTTAACACTGCCTGAAACTGTCACTATTGTAAGCTCATGACGTCACTGACTTTATCGGTTGTTGGTTTCTGAGCTCGAGGATAGTTTGCTGTTTAATGATATGTCTGTTTATAGGGAGGATCTAAACTCTTAGTAGTTGTTGAAATAAAAACGCCCCCTTTTTCATCACAGTAATGAATTCTGGGCACTGAATAAAACCGTGTTCCTTGAGGAAACATTTATTATTTTCACTGTAAATGCAATATAATGTTATCTGAGAGAGACTTGGAAAGAAAACACCGTTTTTGGTGACTTGGTGTGTTTGATGATTGAGTGCAATGTTCACAGATATCATTGCAGCTTTTCTCTGAGGCTCACATTTGTTTTGGAAAAGAAAATCTGACAACAAAATATGAAATATGACCACTAAACATAATAAAACAAGGTGAACAGCTTAGCATATCAAGGCCACCAAGTTTAATTGGTACACAGATAAAAAAAAGAGTGTTTGTGATTGATTGTGAAGCAGATTTGATGCAGTAAGACTGACTGCATGGTCTCTGGAGCAGGGCTACATCCTTCAGTGAAGTGGTGTGTTTAAAATCTAAATTATGCCAAGCCCTGGCAGTTATATGAAGATATGCAGTAATCAACTTTCCTCCAGTATTTATGCCAACTGTAAGAGCGGTATTGCATTGTTACTAAAATAAGAAAGTCTCGATGTTTGAGTAATTTTATTAAAATAGTTGAAAAAATCCTTTGTTTTTCACTCCAAAGTCGGCCACACGCTCCCACCTGCAGCTGCCTAATTTATTTTCCAACATTTAACAACGAGGCAGTTGTTTGCTTGAAGTGCCTTGCATGAGTGCACTTTGACAGCACTTGTTGGACGGTAGGACATCATTGCTCACTCATGCATAAGAGCAAAGACAAGAGAAGTGTGACTGCACTGAAAAACTCAGGGAACAAGATAAATGTTTAATTTATGAAAATCAGGTTTGTTTTAAGTGCATGCAGCGTAATGCTTCAGCAGCTATCTGTTCATAGAAACAATAACACACACATATATGCAAGAAGCATGTGAACACATCAGGGATGCTGCGGCTATGCCTGAACGCAGCTCTTCAGTGTTGCTGCTTTAATAATCAGTTTTAATGAGCATCACTAGTTGTTATTCCCTTCAGCGTGATGCTCTCTCTGCATCTGTCTGTCTGCTTCTCGCACACATCACCTCTCTCTCCGTCTCTTGGTTTCTTTGCAGTATCCTCCCTTACCCCCGCCTCTTCTATTCCCTTCAGTTTGAAGCTCAATTAATGCCCCGTTTCATATCTGCTGTACTCAAACGCCCCCTGGGTCTCCACCCCACCACACACGAGCAGGCGCACTCGCTGGGACCGCAAACGGAGATATTGTGTCACATTCTGTTGGTTCAAATTAATTTCTGACGTTGTTATGTGTTCACGTGTTTGTGTGTGTCTGTGTGCATGATGATGTTAACCTTTTCAGGCATGAGAGTTTGTGTTTTTACAAGTGGCAACTCAGCAGGATTTTTTGACATGCACGTTCGTCTTTTTTTCTTCGCAGCTGGAAACACCGTCATCATGTTGCCTCATGCTTTGTTGCTGTCACTGACAGACAAACTATCTGTGGGTTAGCCACCTGACACAGCAACAGTAGCAAGTCTTCTCTGCAACCCGTGACTTTCAAAAACACCAGTGGGATTTCCATCTGCACGTTCGGTTTGTTCAGAAAGATAAAGCTGGCCTAGTTGAGTTGTTGAGTCATGTTATGGATTATTGAGAAGTAAAAATGTTGCAGAAAACAAGACTTTGTTTAGCTTTGCAATTCATTATCATTTGCATCTTAATTTGACATGATATGTGTCGCTGCTTTTCCACAATGTCATGTTTTTGCTGAAAGGTCAGAGTTCATTCAAGTCTTATTTGCTGAGTCGTATCCAGAACATCTCATTAGCAGAGGCTGAGTCGGTTTGACGGTACTAGAACTCTGAACAGGCTTTAGCTCCACGGTTTAATGACAGATGTTCACGTCCATCTGTGACCCAGTGCAGTGATTATGACAGGAGCACTGGAAGCAGTGCAGAGGTGCACAAGGAGATGGTCTTGAAGGTTTATATCGTTTATTTGAAGAGTTTCAGTCAGGTTTCAGAGTTCATCACAGCACAGAAACAGCTTTAGTGAAGGTTACAAATGATCTTCTTATGGCCTCTGACAGTGGACTCATCTCTGTGCTTGTCCTTCTTGACCTTAGTGCAGCATTCGATACTGTCGACCATAATATCCTATTAGAGCGATTAGAACATGCTGTAGGTATTACAGGTACTGTGCTGCAGTGGTTTGTATCATATCTATCTAATAGACTCTAATAGACATGTAAATGGAGAGTCCTCTTCACACACTGAGGTTAATTATGGAGTTCCACAGGGTTCAGTGCTAGGACCAATTCTGTTTACATTATACATGCTTCCCCTAGGCAGCATCATTAGAAGACATAGCATACATTTACACTGCTATGCAGATGACACCCAGCTCTATCTGTCCATAAAGCCAGATAACACACACCAATTAGTTAAACTGCAGGAATGTCTTAAAGACATAAAGACCTGGATGGCCACTAACTTTCTGCTTCTTAATTCAGATCAAACTGAGGTCATTGTTCTCGGCGCTGAAAAGCTTAGAAATATGGTATCTAACCAGATTCTTACTCTGGATGGCATTACCTTGGCCTCCAGTAACACTGTGAGGAACCTTGGAGTCATTTTTGACCAGGACATGTCCTTCAACGCACATATTAAACAAATATGTAAGACTGCGTTCTTCCATTTGCGCAACATCTCTAAAATTAGAAATATCCTGTCTCAGAGTGACGCTGAAAAACTAGTTCATGCATTTATTACTTCCAGGCTGGACTACTGTAATTCATTATTATCAGGATGTCCAAAAAACTCACTGAAAAGCCTTCAGCTAATCCAAAATGCTGCAGCAAGAGTACTGACAGGGACTAGAAAGAGAGAGCATATTTCTCCTGTTTTGGCTTCCCTTCATTGGCTTCCTGTTAAATCCAGAATTGAATTCAAAATCCTGCTCCTCACATACAAGGTCTTAAATAATCAGGCCCCATCTTATCTTAATGACCTTGTAGTACCATATCACCCTATCAGGGCACTTCGCTCTCGCTCTGCAGGCCTACTTGTTGTTCCTAGAGTATTTAAAAGTAGAATGGGAGGGAGAGCCTTCAGTTTTCAGGCCCCTCTTCTGTGGAACCAGCTTCCAGTTTGGATTCAGGAGACAGACACTATCTCTACTTTCAAGATTAGGCTTCAAACTTTCCTTTTTGCTAAAGCATATAGTTAGGGCTGGACCAGGTGACCCTGAATCCTCCCTTAGTTATGCTGCAATAGACGTAGGCTGCCGGGGGATTCCCATGATGCATTGAGTTTTTCCTTTCCAGTCACCTTTCTCACTCACTATGTGTTAACAGACCTCTCTGCATTGAATCATATCTGTTATTAACCTCTGTCTCTCTTCCACAGCATGTCTTTATCCTGTCTTCCTTCTCTCACCCCAACCGGTCGCAGCAGATGGCCCCGCCCCTCCCTGAGCCTGGTTCTGCCGGAGGTTTCTTCCTGTTAAAAGGGAGTTTTTCCTTCCCACTGTCGCCAAAGTGCTGCTCATAGGGGGTCATATGATTGTTGGGTTTTTCTCTGTATCTATGAAGCGCCTTGAGGCGACTTTTGTTGTGATTTGGCGCTATATAAATAAAATTGAATTGAATTGAATTGAAGTTTTAGTATTGCGTACACTGTTAGTTGACGTGCAAACGTTACCGCTGCTGCTGGGTTGAGTTTCACGAGTCCGGAATTAAAAACACGACATTCATTTAAGGTCATCGTGTGTTTTGTGAGCAAATGCTTTCTCATATTCGTAGTATTTCCTCCCTTAAATGAAATATCTACTTTGCAAGTATTGCAAGTTGTCCTGTTGTCATCCGTTCTCGTAAAGTATAACCAAACTTTTGAGCGTTTGAGCTGCTTAGGCGCCGTGTTTCCTGCCAGGTAAATGAAGCTCCGCAACGTGGTGACATCATTCGGGGCGACTGGAATCGATAAGAGAATCGTTTGCAAAAATGGCAAACAATTCCAAGGAACTGAAACAGTGGGAACCGGTTCTCAACAAGAACCGGGTTTCGATACCCATCCCTACTGACACAGTTGTGCAATTTCTCAAAGCAGTTGTGAAGCTTAGTAGTACATGGAAAAGGGGACATAGAATAATTGGTCACATAATCACATTGTTTTCTGTTTAAAAGATTATAGGAATAATGAATGAATGGGCTGCAGTCTGCATGTCTACGTTCGCGTTGCCCCGTCGGTCCACGAATGCGACAGCCTGCTGGACAAAAGCCTGGTTGGCCAGATTACCAGTCCAGCCCTAAAGTCACCGAGTTACAGGTGCTGACAGCTGATATCTGAGAGTATTGTTGTTTGAACTATAGAGGATTTTAAGATCCACTGCTAAGATTTCAGAGATCAAGAAAAGTTGAAACGATAAGACAATAGATGTTGGCCCTTAATCCGGTCTCAGATTTTAAAGGCTTGTTTGCTGGTGAATATAAATTCACATCTTAATAAATAATTCCTATCAAGGATTAAGCCAAGCTTTAGTGTTTATTACTGACTGTGAATAGTTTTTCTTTTTTAAGATAACACCATCTGCAAATAACTCCAAACTGAGAGTGTAACAGTGAGAGCACTGAGGACGTGCAGAACAACGTTAAATAGGTACCAGATGATTTTCTGTTGGTTTAGGTGTGTTCTGTGTGGTAGTCCCGACAGCACGAACAATAAAATGTTAGTTTACAGTTGTGGGGATTATTAAATGTGTCTCTATAAAGTGAAACACATGTTGTTTAAAGCACTTTTATAAAAATGTGTCTGGTGTTACGTGAGAAAGTTCTTCAGAAACTTAAAGTTCTCATTCTTATAAAACAGCAAAGTCTTCCAGGATTATTAATATACGTGTTTCATGTAAAAAACTAAAACGTATAAATTCACCAAACCCCCCCAGAACCCTGCACCACCTTCGGCCACTGGTGGGCTCAGTGTTGGACCCCCTGCAGTTCGCCTATTGGGGTGGATGACGCTGTCATCTACCTGGTACACCGATCCCTCTCTCACCCAGAGCAGGCGGGAGCTCTCTGAGGAGCATGTTTTTTGACTTCTCCAGTGCTTTCAACACCATCCACTGAGAGGGAAGCTGGAGGGAGCCGGAGTAGGCAAACAGCTGACTGCATGGACCATCGACTACCTTACCAACAGACCACAGTATGTGAGGCGCCATGACTGTGTGTCCGAGGTGGTAATCTGCAGCCCGGGGGCACCACAGGGCACGGTTCGCTCACCTTTCCTGTTCAGCCTTTACACTTCAGACTTCTGTTATAACTCGGACGATTGCCATCTACAGAAGTTCTCAGATGATACAGCCATCATTGGATGCGTATCAGATGGGAATGATCAGGAATATGGGGGGGTCATCAGTGACTTTGTTGGCTGGTGTGAGACCAACGTACTCCAAATCAACGCCGGCAAGACAAAGGAGATGATCATAGACTTCAGGAGGAAGTCACCCCCTACAACACCGGTGAACATCTGAGGGAAAGACATTGAGATAGTGGACTCTTATAAGTACCTGGGTGTTCACCTCAACAATAAACTGGACTGGACTACAAATACAGACGTCCTGTATAAGAAGGGCCAGAGTCGACTCCACCTGCTGAGGAGACTGAGGTCCTTCGGAGTCTGCAGGACTCTGTTAAGGACCATCTGTGACACTGTGGTAGCATCTGCCCTTTTCTATGCAGTGGCCTGCTGGGGGGTGGATGCACCGACAGGGACAAGAGCAGGGTTGACAAACTGGTGCGGAGGTCTAGCTCCGTGCTGGGATATGTATAAATATACATATGTATATTTATAAATATACATATTTATACATATGTATAAATATGTATATTTATAAATATACATATTTATACATATGTATAAATATACATATGTATAAATATACATATGTATATTTATACATATGTATATTTATAAATATATATATTTATACATATGTATAAATATACATATGTATATTTATACATATGTATAAATATACATATGTACATTTAGTGTGTACATGTGTGTGTACATGTCTATAAACAGGAATAGTAGTGGTACAATAGCTATATCAAGCTATATAGTTTATGTCTTCCATATTTCCAACCATATCCATAATCACATACTGTGTATGCTACCATTGTATATAGTGTATTATCTCACTTTTTTTCATTGATTGTACTTATTTGTATTTTTGTATTTCCTTCTGATATCTGTACCTGAGCTGAGGTGATGCAAACATTTCCCCGTTGTGGGATCAATAAAGTCTTATCTTATCTTATCTTATCTTGTCTTGTCTTGTCTTGTCTTATCTTATCTTATTTTATCTTAGAAATCCACCATTTCAAGGAGAATTGCTATTTATTTACTTTAAATTATTATTTTTAGATGAAAGTGGAGCAGAATATTTCCTGACTTGCTGAGCCTTTTTTCCCCGGTTTTTCTCTGACGTTACATTTAAAAGTGTACACAACTATCATGGTATGAAACTCACAACAGTGAACACATACATATTTCTCCAAATGCCAAATTATTCCATTTACTTTAATTCAATCTTTATTTGTTCAGAAACAGCTTGAAATAAAAGGACCACTCACGTATCTTCCTGACCTGCAGGAAATCGTGACAGCGTGACAGCTGTCACGATTTCCTGCGTGACAGCCCGACGTAATCCAGCAAAAATGAATACTGAATAAATGTTTAAAGGAGTTATGTTATTAGTGTCTGCTGGGTCACAGAGGCTCATGAAAGTGCTAACCTGTGGGAAACGTCATCATTAAAACTGTGCAGCTTTATGTGATCTGTGATGGTTTATCATGGCTGACCTTTTTATGCTGGCTGTGATTTATGTTACTGTACAAATGCAGTAAATCATTCATTCATTTTGAATGAATTCACTGATACTACAGTGTCGTAACAGAGAAATAAACTCATCATTCTCACTGTTACAGTCAGAAGGAGCTTCACAGCCTTTGACCCTCCACAGTCAATAAACCACCTTAAACTAATTTAGACTTTAATGAATACATTTGAACACGTGTGGCTCCAGGACTCGAAACAAAGCAGAGTTCAGTTATGGAGTATGTGCCACACCCCTTTACTGACCCCATTCAATAACAGTATTAAGTGTCATATTATTCTCATAAACATCCACTTTTTGAGTATATGTCTGAACTTTAGTTGCATTGGGCCCTGTGTTTTAGGCCTTTAAATATCTAAAAACACAAAGGCCCACAAGCTGCAGCCTGTCTTATCACAGATATTGATCTAACTGAAAGAAATTATTCAGCTCTGCTTCTAAACACAGAAATGTTGTGAATTTGATAAAAGCATCACATCAGACATTAAATGTTGAAACGGGGGCAACGACAGACTGGAAAAGTAATGCAGTGGAAAACCGCCTGGTGTGAAGCTGCCAGGGCAGATCGCTCAATAATTTAAAACAACTTTCTCATTCAGTGAATTTGGGGATTTCATCATCACAGGTGTTTGAGAATTCGTGGCTCAGGAGTACATACAATAAAAATGACTGTGAACAGGAGTCATTAAATGTTGTCACCGTGACCATTTAAACCTGAACGAGTGGAAAACCCCATCATAGTTTCACCAGTGCACATTTAAACAGTTAAATCAGACACCGTTCAGTCAGTATCAGTGACAGTCTGAGGGCATCAGTGGACACGATGGGTCACTTCCACCCAGAGAGTCGGCTCTGCATCCTCAGTGGTGATCGGGACTTTTTAGTCTTTAGGCTTAAACGTTGTTTGGATCGTGAGTTGGTTTTCACATGCTGCATCACATGTGACGTGAAGACCTTCGGAAAAATCCCTCAGCATCAGAGAAAGGGAAAATATTTCAGCTCAAACATGAAGGGGATACAACACACAGTGGTAAACACTGGATGGGGAATTTTCAATAACATTTAAAGACAATTTAAACATAATAACATAATAATTTGGTTCTTCCATCCATCCATCCTCTTCCGCTTTATCCGGGGCCGGGTCGCGGGGGCAGCAGCCTAAGCAGAGAGGCCCAGACCTCCCTCTCCCCAGCCACCTCCTCCAGCTTATCCGGGGGAACACCAAGGCGTTCCCAGGCCAGCCGAGAGATATAATCTCTCCAGCGTGTCCTGGGTCTGCCCCGGGGCCTCCTCCCGGAACACCTCACCCAGGAGGCATCCTTGTCAGATGCCCGAACCACCTCAGCTGGCTCCTTTCGATGTGGAGCAGCAGCGACTCTACTCTGAGCCCCTCCCGGATGGCCGAACTCCTCACCCTATCTCTAAGGGAGAGGCCAGCCACCCTTCGGAGGAAGCTCATTTCCGCCACTTGTATCCGCGATCTCGTTCTTTCGGTCACTACCCACAGCTCGTGGCCATAGGTGAGGGTAGGGACGTAGATCGACCGGTAAATTGAGAGCTTCATTTTTTTTCTTCTTCTTCTTCTTTTTTTTTTACAGAGATTACAAACTTGTATGAAAAAATAAGTTTAGTTTAAGCATCGACAGTCTTATTCTAAGCTAACTAAAGATGAACTTCCATCCATCCGTCTATCCACTTATTTGGGTCCAAGCTGTGGGAGCAACCAGAATCCTTCTCCGACTCTTCCTCAACCCTTTGAGACAGTTAATGCCTCCATTGTTGCAAACACGAATCCCCAGAGTTAGATTGTTGAAGAACGCCCAATGGCTCCTTTTATCTCTGAGCTCTTCTTGAACGTCCAAACTCCTCACAGTATCTGTGAGGTTGAACCCAAAACCCTCCAAGAGAAGTTCATTTCCACCACGTGTAACTATGGTGCTTTATTTATTTATTTTTGAGCTGCTAACCGCAGATTGTGGCCACAGATGAGCGCAGACGTTGTCTTCAGCTCCCGCTCTACCAACAAAACATCACGTGGATGTCCTTGTTCGAGTTTCAAGCAAGACAAAGTTTGGACTGTCGAATTACTGAGTACATCTATTGACTAAAATAAAAATATGTTGAGAACACAGAGAGCTGGTCAGCTTTTCATGATGAAAACGTTCAAGGTTCAACGAGTGGATGGCCTCTCTTCTCCAGCTGATTGGTCTCACGTCACAGAGGCGTGTCTGGAAAGACAAAATCTGGATCCTGAAGAAACTCAACACCACCCTCATCCATCCTACGGGCTCAGTCACCAAAGATGGTTTTAAACATGTTGGTGATCTCAGTCGTTCCCCCAGACACAGACTCTTCTGAAATATTTTAATATTTGTGACCATATTTAAGATTTCTGACTGGGTCCTATTTACAGTTGATTTATAGTCACGTCTGAGATTAGTATGAAACGACTGATGTAAGAGACCTTTTCACTCTTTACACCCATGGTTGATGTATTTATGTGTGTGTGAGGGTTGAGCAGGTGCTTGGGGGAGGAGGTGGAGTATGATATTAGGACAAATCTGCTCTACCTCCTTCAGCTTCTCTTTCTTCTTCTCAGTTTGGCAGCAGCACTGGCACACCTGGGAGGCACCTGTGGGCAGAGATTGACAGGGAGCTATATAATTTTGTGGGTGTGTATGTGTTTCCTCATCCTCCATCCCATCTGCACTGCAGTAAATGGCAAAGCTTGGCAGTATATATAGTATAATCTAAAGCAGGGAGGAGAATGAAGGAGACCGTAACTCTGCTCTTATGCCATCTCTTAATCCTCACGTGCAGCTATAGTCGATAAACAGCAGCATCTGGCATCCAACACGATTTCTATAGAAACACCTGTTTGTACTAAATGTGCGTATGATGGTGTCATTATAGAGCAAAGGTCATACAAGAGAGAATTAAACCAAACGTCTGTCTTTACAGTCTGAATGTATTTATGTTGTTTTGGTGTTTCCAGAGAACGATTCACAGTGAAATTACAGATGCAGCTGAATTGTGACCAAACCAATAAGAAGAGGTGACATAGTATTTGAAGTTGGTGAAACAGTGGTGTGCATGGTCTCCTGTGGATTCATAAATCTGCAGCTGTTATTATGAGTTGTCCTCCTAACCTCTCTGCTCCAGTCTGCAGCTGGATTCTGGGTATTATGAGAACAATTGAATTTATTTTCTCTTTGTTCTTTGATGTCACTTTAAACAGTAATTGGTCAGGATGAAAGTCCAAAAAACCAACAGCATCACATTCGTGGGGACAACAAATCACAAAGGAAGAATTTTTGCAATAAGCTCCACATTGTGGATCAAAGCATCGCTGGCCATCGCTTCTTCACATCCTGGAAATGAAAATGGCTCAAATTATAACCCATCTGACTCTGTTTTTCATTCTGGCATCCATCGCGCTTTATTCGATTTGAATCTGATCGTGGTGGTGGTATTCTTCAGTTTTCACTTTTTATTTTTGCTTTTTAGTCTTGCTGTAAATATGTTTGGACAGGTTATAGATATATTATCCATTCATACTTACATCGGTGCCTTTTTGCACAGTAAAACAAGGAATATTACAAACTGTTAGATACTTGAGAATTTAAATATTTTTAGGAATCATGTTTAAATAAAATGGTAACAAATAGAGATGGACCGATCCGATATTACGCATCGGTATCAGTCTGATACTGACCTAAATTACTGGATCAGATATCGGAGAGAAATAAAAAAAATGTAATCGAGCCATTAAATATCAAACAAGCACCTCACAAAACTTGCGACATGGCATAACGTTAGCATGTTGCAGCAGTATGCATCGCTGTATGCATCGCTGTATGCATCGCTGTATGCATCGCTGCATACATCGCTGCATACATCGCTGCATACAGCGATGTATGCAGCGATGTATGCAGCGATGTATGCAGCGATGCATACAGCGATGCATACAGCGATGCATACAGCGATGCATACTGCGGCTGTGGCGTGTGAGACCTGTCTGCGGTCTGGTTGAACATTTGTAGCGTCGCTACCAAACCAGCATTTCATCTCCGAGGAAGTTTTCCCAGAGAGAAGTAAAGCAAGTGTGTAAGTTCATCTCTGAATGTTTGTAAAGTATTCCAGCGTTAAGCTTAACAACCGATATATGGAGCGACTGCCTCTCTCTCTCTCTCTCCTGCTGCTACTTCAATCCTGAAACTGATCAATGATCAGCTGATCGTCTCTCTTCTTTGTTTTTGTCTCACTTTGCACCAGAAAGAGGAAACCAGCGGCTGAACAACAGCAGCACGTTTAAGCTTGATCAGCTGTTGTTAGAATTTATTTAATATTATTTCTACACCAGGATCTTTTTCTACAGCTGACGTAACTGTGCAGGGGCGGATCTAGCAAAGTTTAGCCAGGGGGGCCGATAGGGCATGAACAGGGAAAAGGGGGCACACACTTTTCTTTCTTATTCTCATTTAAAATGTTGAGCTTTTAATAAATAATTATTTGACTCTTACACCCAAAGTTTTAATCTGATGTAAAATTTATAGAAGTCAATTACTGTATATAGTAACTGTTAAGTCTAATATACCCTAGTAAGCTGTACTACTTTTTCCTTTGGGAACCATCTGTGCAGTTCTGTTGAAGGAAGATGTTGAATCTATTTAATTATTCTTGAAAAATAATTGATTTCTGTGCATTTTTTTTTTTTGCTAGGAGTTGGAGCCCTATCAGTTAGGTTGCTTACTCTTTAAAATACCAGAATAGGGAGGATGGAGCAGGTTTAAGTTTATTAGATTGATCAGTTTTGCTGAACTATGAAATATTTTGGGTGCAGTGTATTTTTTACATACAGGTATAACAGAATAACTTTAATGTTTTTAAACTTGAGTATAAACTTATACAAAATGCAGCAAGATATTTAAAAAACTGTTTTATTGATTAAAAACACACTATATCGGATTCATATCGGTATCAGCCGATATCCAAATTTATGATATCGTATCGGACATAAAAAAGTGGTATCGTGCATCTCTAGTAACAAATGTAAAAATGCAATTATTCATATGGGTTATTTTCTGGTAAATAAGTATGAATTTTTGCAGAAAGTACAGAACAGTAGCTACACCTTTGCACTTGTTAAGTGTTTCCACATCAAATGGCCTGTATTTATATAGCGCTTTACTCAGTCCCTAAGGACCCCAAAGCGCTTTACACATCCAGTCATCCACACATTCACACACTGGTGATGGCAGCTACATTGTAGCCACAGCCACCCTGGGGCGCACTGACAGAGGCGAGGCTGCCGTACACTGGCGCCACCGGGCCCTCTGACCACCACCAGTAGGCAACGGTGAAGTGTCCTGCCCAAGGACACAACGATCGAGACTGTCGGAGCCGGGGCTCAAACCAGCAACCTTCTGATTACAAGACGAACTCCCAACTCTTGGGTCATGATCGCCCATCACACCTTGCACACTGATTTCTTTAGGTTTTTGCGCTACTTGTAACCCTTCTGTATTTTCTTGTTATGATGGCACAAGAGTTCAATCTTCTCAAACAAGTGTCCTGTCATGTGGGTGATCATGAAAAATGTTTGCTGTAGAGAAAGGTCACCTCAAAGCCTTTGTTTCTGTCTAAAGGGCATAGTATTGATAAAACTCATTGTCATGCTGTGGAATGAAACTTAAAATTAAAATGTTGCCGTACACTGAAACGAAGACTCTCGGCCAAACAAAGATACAGCAGTGTACCTTAAAACCATTTATATGCACTGTCAGTAAATAGGGTGAATGGATGGTGCCTGTTCTTTCTCATACAAGGGCGAAGCTCAAGTGCAGTTGACTGGTACTCATTAGCCCTTTGAGTGAGGACAGAACGCCAGAAACGTGTGAATAATTAAATGAAGCTGTGGCGTTCACTGAGATGATGCTTTACCGTGGACTGTATGGGCTCCATAGTTGCTCTCTGTCATCAAGACGCATCAAACAAAATCACAGAGATGATCTTAATATAAGGCACTGTGGCAAAAGGGAAAAGTGAAAGTGAAACGTTTTAATAGGAGTCACCAGTTTTATCACGTGTTGAATGTAACAGATGCCTTGTACATACAGCCTCCCTGTGTTTCTGTATTGGGCTTTGATCGTTCAACTGCACTACTGATCACACAGCTGAGCTCCGTCTTGATCTCATTTCATGAAGCAACATCCAGATGACAGGTAGACGTGGTCTTCAGCGATGCTGTGGGTACATGTCTGATCCCTTCGGCTGAGAGTGAAGTGCCTGAAATATAAGAAAAGTACAAGATACCGTCTCTCAGGAGGGAAAGAGAAAACAAAGTCTTTTTTCTCACAGTATTTTCATCGTGCGTTTTCATTTTGTTTTCACCTACATTACTTTTGTGTGTTTTTGTATTTTATCTCGTCACCTCGCTGTAAACTGTAAAACAAAGCTGTAACATTATTACCTTGTAAAGTGCAAATCTGTGCTGTGTGTTTGTCAAACACACAGAGTTATGTTATGAGTCTGTATTATCACATAAAAGATCAATAAAAAGACAACACAAAAACTACACTAATGATAATCAGTTGTCATAATGAGTTCATAAATTCTGCAAAAAGTCTTCCGAGTTTTTTAAGTGGAGATATCATCTGAATTTCAGGACATCTCCTCCTTCACGCCCCCTCCGGCCTCAGGCTATAAAAGCGCCCCGAAACTACAACCTTCGAAACTGCTACTAGAGGACGATCCACTCCCAGTAAAAGTTCACGGCAGAGCTCCACCCCGGATCACCCTGAGGGACGTCTCCAGCCCCGCGGAGCTTCCCGGAAATACGATCCATCTCAACGTTCAACTCGGAGGTCGCTCCCACGCTCCGGTGAGGTCTCCTGAAGATTCTTTGCCGACGTCGATCTATGACTGGACCGTCGCCCGTCTCCAACGAGCTTTGAGAGAGAGAGGCATCCGCTTCCGCCGATCCGATAACAACGTTTCTTCTTAACATCTCAGCGCTCCCGCTCTCATTCACCGAACAGAGTTAATCCTTCTCCGGGCATAAATGAAGCCAGCGCCACTATTAACGACGCTTCCTCGGTCCTTTCAGCCTCAACAGCCGCAGCTCGCCACCACGCCGCATGCTCCCTCCTCAGCTGCTGCTCCTACTCAGCATGACACTCGTCTAGGGTTACCTTTGCAACTCGCCCCACCAAACCCTCTTGGCACCGGCTTGCCAGGTTCTCAGCCACCTTTTCCTTCTCTAACAAACACTGCAAGTAACCTCGGCACCAGGATGCCAGGTCCTCTCACCTTCGCTCCTTTCTATCATATTTCAGCTAACATCCCTACTGTTACGCCCCTAGTCTAGGCGTGTAGAGACGCACATAAGGTTGGAGGAGAGAGAGAGACAAATACCCGCCCTGGTTCCCAAGCCAAACATCCGAAACCAGTTGTGAGTAAAAAAAGGTGATTTTATTGAAGGTGATGAAGCACAGCTCCAGGGTGAACCCAGGCCAAAATAATAAACAAAAACAACTAAGTCCCACCAGAGAAAACTAACTAAACCCTACGAAAGAAAACAGAACAAACAAATGACGATACTAGCCCTCGCTCCCTAACCCGGAAAACAGGAGAAAACTGTTCCCAAAGAAAAAGGCGGCTCACCCCTTCCGCTTCAGCCTAAAGGTGCCTAAGCACTAAGTTAATACACCAGGAGCGGCTCTCACAGAGCACGCTCACACAAATGTACAGCAAACGTATAGGTTGGTAACCAGGGTCAGGACCGCGTCAGCTGTCAAGCTACTCGCTTGCTCCACTCTCTCTCTCTCTGGCGGGAGCTGTCAGAGCGGCTTTTTGAACACTGTCACGTGTTCCACGGTCCAATCAGCTGCTCACTACTCTTCATTAGGGGAGGGACCTGCAAAGAGTCTGAAGCACAGTAAAGAGACACAGAACAGAACAGCCCACACAGTGTTCCTATGGCCACAGCCATAACACCTACAACCAGCTGTCCGACCGTTCATCCCTCCAACACAGCAGCCTTTCCTCGTCCCGTCGGTGAAGCTCCGAGCTGCACCTGGCCAGGCCTTTAAGCCCAGGCTCCATTTTTTCATGCTAGCCCTGCCCAGTTTTTGCTGGCCTCGGCAATTCCTCCTCCCAACCCACCGGCCCCAAAACTTTCTCCCGTATCTGCTAACCTTCGCCAACAAATCATCGCCGGTAAATACGTAGATTTGGCTGAGCTCATTCTCCCTCCTCTCACGCAGCCTGCTCTTCCCAGGGTGATCAACGGCCACGATGGTGCCATCATGGTGCGGCCCCTTCTCGTTATACAGAGACGTCCTCTGCACCGCCTTTCCCTCCCGAAGACAAGAGTTCGACTCCTATCTGACTATTATTCTCGATCTTGCGTTATGATTCAGCGGCACCGGCTTCTATCACATCCAGTTTGCTTCTCAGGCAGCTGCTCGCCTTCAGCAGTTTAACCAAGACACCTTCTGGGGCAGTCTCGAACTCCACATGTGATACTTGTCTGCTCAGATGTGAAGTTACCTGTTCATACAAAGTATTTCCTGTTTTCTATGTTTTGAACCAGTTTAGTACAGTTCCTGAAAGACCTGCCCAGTTCTCCGTTTGAGTAATATGTTGTGGTCGACTGTATCAAATGCTGCACTGAGATCCAGTAAAACTAAGACTGACATTTTTCCACTGTCTGTATTCAGACATATGTCATTAAACACTTTGGTCAGAGCGGTTTCAGTGCTGTGGTTCTGTCTAAAACCTGACTGGAAGGCATCATAGCAGATTATTTTATTTATTTATTATATATATATACGGAGCTAACTCATGAAAGAATAAAGTTACGTTGAAACCAAGCACACCATTGTTTTTCTTGTGACATTACCAATAAGTTTGATGTGTCACATGGCCCTCTTCTTATTGAAAAAACAAAAGTTGTACCCAAGATGGCCGACTTCTAAATGGCCACCATGGTCACCACCCATCTTGAGGAGTTTGCCCCTCACATATACTAATGTGGCACAAACAGGACTTTAATATCACCAACCATTCCCATGTTGTTACAGTGTATCCATATAAATGGCCCACCCTGTACATCTAGCCAAGGTTCATCTTAGAGAAACTACTTTTTCAATGATCTTACTTAGAAATGGGAGATTTGAGATCGGCCTGTAGTTGTTCCTTTGTGTCTTGTCAAGATTGTCCTTTTTCAGTACAGGTTTTATTACAGCAGTTTTTAGTGGTTCTGGAAACACACCTGACATTAAAGAGAAGTTGACGATCTGTAACAGGTCTGACTCCAAAGTCTTTGAGACCTTTGAAGAAACTTGTTGGCAGGACATCTAAACAGCAAGAGGAGGAGTTCAGCTGACCTAAGATGTCCTAACAAAATATTCTCTGTTTCTTCGTATTACCCGTTTTCACGTTTCTTCTGGGCAGCACGTGAGCGCAGAAACGCTTGACATTGAAAATATGAAGCGTCTTCATTTATTGCTCCTTCCTCCTGTGCTTCTTTACTCCCGGTCTTCATCCTTTTGTTGTTATAGCCCTCCTCCTCCTCAGCTCATCATTGTCCCTCTCCTTATATTTTCGTAACACTTCTACGCTCTCTCCTCTTGGCTCAATTTCATATTGTTTTTCCCTCCTCCTCCTCGCTGCTATTACTCCTCTCCTCCTTCCCTCCTCCTTTACTCTCTTTCTCCTCCGTCAGTCTCTGTGCATGTTCCCCTCGCTCCTTCCTCTCCTTCTATAAGTGATGGAGATGTGTTTTTATAGAAAGTGACAGAGTAAAGAGCTGTATAAAGGTTACAGTGGCTTCCTCTATGACTGCTATATTACTTATCGCACTCACACTGTCTCGTAGACACACACAGACACACACAGACACACATATTTTATCCCTGGACACTTTACTGCAGCTCGGGACTCCTAATAGAAGGAGTGAGGTACGGTTATCTGTTGTTTTGTAGCCTTACGCATAAACACACACACACACACACTCACACACACACACACACACACACACACACACACACACACACACACAGCTTCATCTGGAAATATTGATACGACTAACAAAAACTGAAGTAATCCAAATCTATGAAATCAACCAAATGTTTCAAACACTTTTAGATTGTTCAGAGAAGTTTTCACCCAAAAGTGAAAAAGTTGAGAGAAGAAAACTAAACTACAAAGATTTCTGAATTTCTATTTTAGTAGAAACTCAGAAATTAACCATTGTTTTTTTTTAAACTGCCAGTTACAGGAAGCGCCACTGCTCTAAGCTTGTATGTGTTTCACGCCATCCCAGCTATTAGTCAGGACCGCACATGAAACTGGAACATGATGGTATTGCAGCGAGCGCAGGCTCTAAGGAGGTTAACGAAGTTACTGTTCACTGTACAAATAAGATACAAGATGCACAAAACAAAGAGTTTATACCCAAAAAAGGTTTAAAGCAAAAACAAAAAGTAAAGCTCTGCAAAACGACATTTAGCAGCAGATCACGTCCACACATAGAAAGAGATTTACCACTCTGTAAAGACTGCACAGCCACATATTTCAGCAATCCATGTAAAACTGCAAAGACTGAGTCAATTCTGATACCTGAAGAATCTTAAATTGTTAAAACATTCAGAGAATCCAGAGAAATCTCTGTGGGACAAAGTTGAAAACAAGTGCTGAGTACGCATGATCAGGAATGAAATCAGTACGTGCATCTGTGAAAGCACCAACGATGCTGATGATGGACACTTCAGAAAGTGTCAGACACAATCTGCATGCAGTAAAATAGCATAGCGCCATAATAAAAACAGGATCTGTCACCTGGAATATTTTCAACCATGTCCCAAAAAACAAACCAGCAACAATAAAACACCCAAAATGTTCCCAAAAAATACCAGAAATGAAAAAACAGCTCACTAACAAACTTGTTATAAAACATCACAAAATGTCTCTTTTCTAATGTGATACTGGCAAGAAATTCAAAATGAGAATAAATAACATTTATAAAAAACACGTATTAGCTCTGGACTGATTTAACTAATAGTTAAACTGCTACGGGTGTCCTGCCTGAAAAGGGGTTTGTATCAGATGCATTATTATTAACTCAGCAGATATCCTCATGTACAGTGTTGGGGAGTAACGGAGTACATGTACCGCCGTTACGTATTTAAAACACAAAATATGAGTAACTGTATTCCGTTACAGTTACCGTTTAAAAAGGTGGTATTTAGAATACAGTTACTTTGTTGAAATAAATGGATTACACGGCGGTGCTTCCCTGTTTCATATTGTGGCGGGTCAGGACTGTTTGGGTTTTGTTTGACAGCTACGTTCTGTTGTTCCAGGCAGCGTTACGGTTGCCATGGTTACAGGGTGACGCTCTCTTTCTGCGTGTTTCCTGGGTGAGAGAGCGCCTGTTGTTGTTGTGTTAAGCTAACAGGCAGAATGCTACAGGTATAGCTCTAAAGAATGTAGCATCATGGGCAGTGTAGTCCGTGCTGCAGGGAGAATGGACTGCCATACCCGTTATGTGTCTGTGAGCGAGGGAGGGAGAAAAAGGAAAAGTACGAGCTGTCATCGAGCAGAAACGGGAGCTGGAAGCATGTAAATATAATAATAACCACTGCAGCCAAGAAGAGAGCCTGACGAGCCCAGCTGTAAGTAAGCTATTAAGACTCGACTGTACACCGTGTTCGTGTTTTCCTCTGAAACAATAAGTTCTGTTGGAGCAGCCTTTCAACGCCTCTCTCTGTCTCTGCTAGCAAAGTTGACCCAGACAACAAAGTAAAGCTAGTTTTCAGCTACAAGCCCGACACAGAACCCACCGTATTAGCCAGAGGTCCCTTTACTACGGTTCGGAGCCGCGGACCTTCAGTAACAGTAATAAATCACAGCAATAGTACATTCATGTAGTTGTAAACAGCATGATAATATATTAAGTAATCCAAAGTATTCAGAATACGTTACTCTCATTGAGTAACGTAACGGAATACGTTACAGAATACATTTTGGGGCATGTAATCTGTAATCTGTAATGGAATACATTTTAAAAGTAACCTTCCCAACACTGCTCACGTACTGACCTCAGACCAGTGCTTACTCCAAAGCTCACAAGCCAGAAAAACACACTGATGTAGTTGTAGAAGATGTTGTTGCTAATATTTGGCTAACGTTTTGGGCTCACACTAATATTTATGGGAGGATTTTGATGGCTAGCAAACAAGTTTGACAGCTTCTTTCTGAATGAAGTGTATATGTGGGTCCCCCCCCCCGCGTGCCCACTGGTAGTAGTAGTGAACAAACACAGGTACGATTAGAGATGCACACACATGCAGAGATGTTTCAGGTTCCCTGTGTTACTGACTGACAGCAGTTTGATCAGAAAGCCTTCTTAAATGCCCCTCCATGCCAGCTATGAAGGCAGCTGAAGATTGTCCTATCTGTTTGTGCACAGCACGTGATTCTCACCTCTCATCTTCTGTTGTTTGATTTCCTCTGATTTCTCTGTCTAATCTGTACGTGTTAATAATTTCCAGCCGTGACAAAAACCGTCTGTAACGAGCTCAATATTTGTTTCTTTGTATCTTTGGATTCTGTCTGCGTTCCTCCTCAGTCCTCCTGTCAGTCAGTCTCAGAGAGAGTGATGCTTGTTTGCCAGCTGTCTCACACACACACCAAAGGTCGGCTTTGCTCTATTACTCTATTACTCACATAGAGTACATTATAAACATGCACGTGTACTCAAAAAATACTTGGGTGCACGCGCAAGTCCACACCCAAACAGCTTTACGTGCTTCGCCTCCGTGCGCCTTCTTCGTGACGGCTTGTCTAGCACGCTAATGGAAGAAAGCCCACAGAAAGACAGAGATATTCTTTTCTATTCAGTCTGTCAGCTACGTTTAATCCCAAGCCGCTGTCTTTGAGGGCGCGGAGACTTTTAGCATTTAGAGGTCTGCTGGGAATACGATGCACGCCTGTGATTTTTACAAGTGGCTTCTTCAACAAATTGAGTTTTATAAGATGACTGGTCTGGAGGTATTTTGTTTATAATTTTTCTCAGTTTCGAAGTCAATCTTTATCCATAGCTGCCCTCCACACACACACACACACACACACACACACACACACACACACACACACACACTCTGCACCTGTGTTTTAACCCTTTAAGACCTACCATAGAGCCAAGTCCGCCAGAGCTTATATTATATTTTTACATGCTGTGGAGCCATTTTTGGGAGCATTTCAAGTTGCTATACATCAATACAACCAATATAGCCCAGATTTTAATAATATGTCTGCATTAAGTGCATAGTAATTACATAAATTGCAAAAAAGTGCAATAAAATACAAAAAAATTGAAAATCGTTTTTGTTTTTTTAACATATATTTCTAGTTAGGCTTATCCCTCAAAACTGTAAATACAAAAAAGTTGCACAAAATAGTTTCCCACCACAGGAAACTTATTTTGAGTGTCTTCATAGTTTTATTTTTGAAATACACCAATTTTTATATACTGCAGGAAAAACGAAAATAAATATTATAATGCAAATTTGCAAAAAAGCAGCATATGCATCAAAATAAACTATTTCCAGCAGTGCAATATGAGTCCTAAGCATCCCAGAAACCACACAGAAAGTCATAAAGTCAAACATAACTTTTAAAAACACCAGTATAGGCTCATGAGGCCCTGATGGTAAAAAACTACATTTCCGCAAAAATGACGTCACTTCCGGTTTCGGGCAGGTCATGGAGGACATGCGATAGTTCACGCTGACGTCTAATCCAATGTAGAAAGTGTTATGAACAGCTGATCGGATCGGCAAAGCGTGTTTCTGGAATATTATGTTTTTGTTGCTGCAAGTGCTTTTTATGCAGTTTTTGCAAAGTTATATGTGGAAGGAAACTGTGACCGAGGACAAGCTGATGGCATAAGATGTAAGTACAACTCCTCCGGTTTCATATGCAAAAAAAATTTTTGCGCTAGCTCACGTGGTTGCAGAGCTACCGGGATTTAAAAATAGTTACACAAAACGGAGCGTGCTGCTCTGACGGTTTTAAAGGGTTAAGAGAAACTGGATCATACTTGGCTTATATTTGCACATTTCTGTCGCTGTCTCTTCAGCAGTGACGTAATGATGGATATATAGTTCCATAGTTTGCACATCTGACTTTGTTCTTGTGTGAGCGATCACGTACAGGTATTTCTGTCATTGTGTGTTATGGGAAACAGAGCCTAATGTGTTTATAATTGACTCCAGCTCCAGCAGACTGGCTCTGTGGGCAACAGATGCCACAGTAGCTGCTGCCACACACACACACACACACACAAAGCAGCGCTGCTGTGTGTGTCTGAGTGAGAATATACAACACGTGTGTCTCTGTGTTTGTCTATTAGCTGTGTGCATAAAGTGTGCGTGTGCAAATTGGAATTTAATTATATGTGTGTGTGTGTTTGTCCTGCTTCTCACCTGTGTGTGCAGTGTGATTGGTCGTATTCAGTTTGGCCTTTTGTTGTCATTAATCTAATGTGTTTCTTTGGAGCATATTGCACACCTGAATGTCTGCAGAACAGAAGTGTGCACTCTGTATGGGACACTTAATATAATTTCACATGTTGGCAGCATGAAAGGCTCCAGAGTACGGGGTCAGAAACATGATCTAGCAATAGCTGGGCAAGAGACACACAAAGTATTGCTCAAGACCAAAGAAAGTTCATGAGGACCTCGTCTGATTCTGTAATTGGATGATCATTTTATTTGTTAATTGCTTTTATCACCTTTATATTCAAGAATATTTATGGTTCACCATCACAGGAACACCCATGAGAATAAATGGTAAATGGCCTGTATTTGTATAGCGCTTTACTCGTCCCGAAGGACCCCAAAGCGCTTTACACATCCAGTCATCCACACCCATTCACACACTGGTGATGGCAGCTACATCGTAGCCACAGCCACCCTGGGACGCACTGACAGAGGCGAGGCTGCTGGACACTGGCGCCACCGGGCCCTCTGACCACCACCAGCAGGTAACAGGTGAAGCGTCTTGCCCAAGAACACAACGACTAAGAATTGCCGGGGCTCGAACCGGCAACCTTCCGATTACAAGGCAAACTCCCAACTCTTGAGCCACGATCGCCCCAGAATACACTGCAGCATGAGCACGACCTGAACCGAACATCTGACATGGCATGAAGGAAGGAAAACTGACAGACCGACCCTGAACAGAGGGAGACTTAAATACACAGCAGGGTAATGAGCGAAGTGGAAACACAGCTGACACAAATGAACCTGAACACCACAGGGAAAGCTAAACTAAACACACCGAACATGGAACACGAGACTCTTCAAAATACAACAGGAACATAACGGGATGTAGACGGGACAACACGAGCTGACATGAAACACATGACAGACAGAAGGACAGACACGTGAGGACAGATAATGGAGACAAAACAGCATAACTAAACGTTAAACACAGAGGACAGGAAAAGACTCAAAAACAAAGGGACCTTGATGATAACATAGACGAGACTAAAGCATTCTGGAAGTCCCAGAGAGCAGCCATTTGGCTTTTCTACGTTTAACTAAAAATAACAGAAGAACATATTCAAATATAACCTAAGAAGTCAAAAATACAAAATAAACTCAAAATGCTGAATCACAGACCCACCCCGCCGACACCAAAGTGTCCTTGGGCAACACACTGAACCCTGTGAAGCTCCTGTGTGTTAGCGAGAAAGCACTTAGATACAGAGGAAAAGTGCTCGTATGAATATTTGTGTGAATAGGTGAAGATGACGCACCGTGTAAAGCTTGTTGAGTAGAAAAGCACTATGTAAGAACACCATGACACGAGGCCAACGAGCCAACCTGACGACCTTTGTGGAGATGCTGAAAAGTTTGGTTTTGAGAGAAATGTCCAAACAAACATTCGACTAACTTATGAAATCCTTCCAATCCATCATTTATTGACTTTGAGGCATAATCTGTTCCTGTGCAACTGAACCTTAGTGCAGCGCTCCACCCGAGCTCCACCTGAGCTCCACCTGAGCTCCACCTGAGCTCCACCCGAGCTCCACCCGAGCTCCACCCGAGCTCCACCCGAGCTCACCTGAGCTCCACCCGAGCTCCACCCGAGCTCACCTGAGCTCCACCCGAGCTCCACCCGAGCTCCACCCGAGTTCACCCGAGCTCCACCCGAGCTTACCCGAGCTCCACCCGAGCTCCACCCGAGCTCACCTGAGCTCCACCCGAGCTCCACCCGAGCTTACCCGAGCTCCACCTGAGCTCCACCCGAGCTCACCTGAGCTCCACCCGAGCTCCACCCCAACTCCACCCGAGCTCACCTGAGCTCCACCCGAGCTCCACCCGAGCTACATATACATATACGTAAGTATGTTTTTAAAAAGCTGTATTAAATTTATTATTAATTTCCTGCTGTGTATAAAAATGTTTGTAATTCCTAAAAAACTTTATACAATATTTTTGTTAAATCTCTTAAATTAAAGCTTAAAGTTTTCACTTCAATCACATCTTAACTGCTTATTTAAAATCCACTGTAATGATGTGCAGAGGCTAAAACTATAAAACCTGGGTTTTTGTATGTACACTTAGCTGATTTTTCCCCATCACCAGCAGGAGCATGCACTGTGTCCGAAATCACTGAAAATCTCTATATGATGGTGTTTTTTGAGGGACTAGAGACATTATCTGTGACTGTGCAGCTTTGATCTCCTCGTACTTTAATCGAATAAAGCAGCTGGTTGATTTTCATGCTCAAGTCTGTTCCTCTTCAAATAAGCCGTAATAGCCTGGAGGAAAGCAAGGGGAGGTTTATTACAGTGGGAGTGATGGAAACAACAATGCTTCAGTGTTTTAATTACTAATATCTGGTTAGTCTGTACGGCCCTGTATTTATTTACTTTTTTAACCATCTTTCTTTCTCTTAAACGACTCGTTTTTCTTGCCTTTGCGTCCCTTTGTGATGTGATTTGCTGTCATTCTTTCTTCTCTGTCTCGCTGCTTGTGTACAAGCTGGATTTTAATAGAAATATATTGTTTATTAACTGGGGATCGTAATCAGATTTCATCCCCTCCTCCTGACCTCATTAGTATTGACCTGTCCTTCGATGATGATGTCACAGGCGGCTGATGATATGTGGTTAATATTGGGTTGTGTCTAAACAATATATGTTTAACTGTCCTATCTGTTATGTGCAGACATATACCCGCACACTTTCAGGTGTATTTTTTGTCTCTTTCTGTTAATTCTGTATTACTTGAGTTCAGTTATAGCAATCAGATATGTGCCTTGACAAAAACCTCAGACACAGTCTGTTAATATTGTGCTGAGAACCTGATGTTGCACAGCTGGCTAAACCCAGCATTACGGACGAGCCCGTGATTCTGTTTCTGGATGTTTAGCACAGCCGCTAACCAATCTTCAGTTTCTTGTTACTTCGCTTGTGTCTCCTCTTTTATTTTGTCTTTATGAAGTGGAAACACCATAAAATTTGACATGCTTTTTGCTCTACAGGTTGTGGACAATTAAACAAAATCAGATTAAAAGGCATTTCCTTTGTGAATACATCTGTGTTTGTTTGAATGTTGGGGTCACGACAGTTTGTGTCCATATATCTCGCACACAGTGTCCATTCTTCCTCGCTGATTTCTGAAACATGACAAGTTTAATGCCACTAAGCTTTAGCTTTATCTACTTCTGAGCATCTTATATCTGTATGTTCATCTGTGTCATGTGTGTTTGTCTCATATCCTCCCATTCATTTACTATACACAGATTCAAAACATTAAGATAAGATAAGATAAGATAACTCTTTATTGTCATTGCACAGTCATACATAGTACAGTAGTACAATGAAATTGGAAAACTGTCCTACGTCGGCACTACATATAACACAACACGACACGATATGACACATCACAACGCAACACAAACAACACAACACAGTATAATAACTTAGTAATAAAAAAGAAGAAGAAGTGTATTTGTATTGCACACTGTTATTATTGCACATTAATCATTATTGCACCTTGTTATAAATATAAATATTATTATTGTTATTGTTTTAAACATTGTTACCTCCCCCTAAAAAAGTCCAGGGAGGTAGCCAATCAGGTCAGCTGTTAGCATTGATCAGGGCTGTTGTCCTGTTGTAAAAGCTGTCCTTGAGTCTGTTTGTTCAGGACCTCAGCAGCCTGAACCTCCTGCCGGACGGCAGCAGCTTAAACACCCGGTGTCCTGGGTGTGTACCGTCCCGTAGGATGCTGCGTGCCCTCCTGAGACAGCGAGTGCTGTACAGGTCCTTCAAGGAGGGAAGAAGATGTCCAATGATTTTTTGGGCCATATTGATGACCCTCTGGAGTGCCTTTCTGTGTGCTGTGGTGCAGCTGGAGAACCACACACCGATGCAGTATATCAGCACCGCAGAGACCGCAGAGGTGTTAGAGCTCCATTGGAGGTCTGTGTCTATGTGCACACCCAGAAACTTGAAACTGGAGACCCTTTCCACGCACTCGCCGTTGATGCTGACAGGCTGCAGCTCGGACTTCCTCCTTCTGAAGTCATTACAATACATAGCTAATGTTGGCAGCTCATGAAATTCTCATCTGCCATGACAACAGTGGAACAAAGAAGAGTACGAGAATTGTAGAGTAAATTACTGAAATTGCCAACGATCCTTTGAACTGGACAATGACGCTCACGTGTTTCACATGCAGCTATCTTAATTTTCATTCACAAAAATATGCATGAGCAGAGGGTCAAGTGTGCATCATTATGTATGCCACTGTGTGTATTTGCTTGCAAAGTCTAACTTCTGTTGTAACAGTGATGAATGTATGCAATATGTGTGCATGCCAGAGGGCTTCCATCAGCAGTGTATGAGAGCTTCAACATGATTCATTAGAGAGAATTTAAAAAAGAAAAGAAACGGTGAGATAAAAGAAGAGGGGATGAAGACAGGTGGTGCAGAAAATGTTTAAAAAATATTCTGATCATATCAAAATTATTGGTAAAAACAGAGAAGCTGAATTCTTTGAGTTATTTAGGATGACTAAGATGGAAGTGGGAAGCTGCAGAGATGGATGTCTGCTAATAAAACAAGCCCATCATGGACGACGAAGAAGACAAATTTATGGAGGAGAGAAAAAGAGTGGATTGCATATTAGTGGGTACAGCGACGTGCTCTGACTGATTCCTGCAGGTGTAAGGTCAAAAACAGTACAACACATACAAAGTAGAACAGGTACCCGCCTGCTGTGTGAGACTAGTCACATGCAATTAAAAAATATCTCGCTTTAATAAAGAGATCCATCATCAGGTTTCATTAGTGGTGCTCGTTAGTAAGAACAATGTTTAGTGTGTTGTTCCTGCTCGGACACATTTTTGGAGCATGATTTATTTATTGCTGGTCCCATAATGACAGAAGAAATGACTGAATATAAAGCCTGGCTTTAATAGCTGCAACATTGTAGCTGATACTTATTTACCAGCTTGTCATGAACTGGGGATGAAGTGAACAGTGTGTTTATCTGATAGTCTGACAGTGAACCAACGTGTGCAGTAAAAACAGAATCTATAAAGTAAAGAGCTGAGTTTTCTCTCTGCGGTTTCATCACTACACGTAACTTGTTAAAGGCGAAGGATAATAATTTGACGTTTCTAATATAAAAATGTTCAATATTGAGCTTTAAACTATTGATTTGAAAAGATAGCAGGTTCAGACACCAAAGGTAAAAACAGGTTATGATCTACTTTCATTTTTAATCTTTGTGGTGAAATATGTGTGTGCAGAAAAGTAGTTCCCAACAATCCTGCTTCTGATGACCAAAACATGTTTGGGCCTGACAGGAAAGGGAGGTCCTGACCCGAGCCCAGGCATAGGCACGCCAGCCCGATCTCACTCCCGAGGCGTAACATGCCGACGTTTTGTCACATCCCGCTGCGTTCCCGTGGAACGCAAAAGGAGACCTTTGGCGTTCTTATGGTACGCGGCGGGTTATGGCTGAAATCCAGTGCAATGACGCTCCCGCGGTAATAGACGTTCCAGCCCTAAACCTAACCTTATCCCTAGCCCTAACCATAACCTTATTCGTGACGTTAACCAGCACTTTAATGACGTTAAATAGCGTGTTTCTAAGCGATTTGAAGAAAAAGAGCGCACATGTGTAGATTGAGTCCATACGGTTCTCATATTTCCTCATTTTTCCGAGGTCGTCATTTAGGAACGTGGTGGGTAGCCGAAAACGTAATATGCGGTCGCCGGCTCCTCCCACTGAGCACGCGGTCGCCGGCTCCTCCCACTGTGCACGCGGTCGCTGGCTCCTCCCACTGTGCACGCGGTCGCCGGCTCCTCCCACTGAGCTGAACCGGGACCCAAAACAAAACATTTTAAATTGAAAATCATAAAACTTTCTAATGTACTTGTGCTTGTGAGTGTGAGCTAAAGAGTGAACCCATCATGTGTGTAAACGCTCACTATTGATGTTCCACATATTGTTTTTCTCTTACTTAAGTATAGAACGAGCGAGCTAAAGAAAACCGTCTCCATTATACTGCTGTGTGTGTGTAATCCAATACATTAACACAGGCGCTGTACAGTATGTGTGAAAAAATCCCACAGGCAGAAGAAAATCATTTTTAGGGAGCTGCAGACATCAGAGATATAGTAGCACGCTGTGTGTGTGTGTGTGTGTGTGTGTGTGGATTTGTCACTATAAAATGAACTGACTTCTCCGTGCGAGACTGTCTGACTATAAGAAATTACATGTTATGTGTGTGAATGCAGTGTTTCCCCGAAACACATATTTTTCCATGTAGGTAGCGCGGCCTACGGTGAGTCCCATTACCACCTTGTCACACACATTCACATCTACTGCTGTACACATGCACTGACACACACATGACTGCCTGTTAAACCACACACACACACACAGTCAAGAGAAGGGAAGAGCTAAGTGAAAAGGGCTTAAACTAAAGGAGAAAGGCAAAAGAAGTGAACTCTTTCTATTTATGCATCCATACATCTCACTTACTTGCTCATTTCTTAGCTTCAGTCCTGTTTACATGCAGACTGCTGGATATTGCTGTTTGACGGTGCACTTAGCTTTGATTTGTTGGTGTGGATTGGGCAGAGTGATGCTGGCGCTCACAGCCGCACACGCACGCTCAGAGTGCTGCAATCGGTTAAGCTCCCCGAGGTTCAGTTTGAACAGGCTCATCCTTCCAGAGGTCATTAGCCAGTCCTCACACACACACACACACACACACACACACACACACACACACACACACACACACACACACACACACACACACAGGTTATAACCCTGTGCCACACAGTCTTGCACAGCCTGTTAGCTCCTTCAGCTTTAGCTCAAACTGTCTTTGAGCTAAAGGAGATATATTAATGGCAAAGATGAATCCTAAACATTCGCCGTCACTTAACTGTGACCCTGTGACACTGTGACACTGTGTGTGAGAGACAGAAGGAAACAAGGAAGGTGAGACGGAGATGCAGGCAGCAGAAATTTACACTTTGAATTTACGTTTGGGTGCACACTGCACATGGTGGCAAACACACAGAGAGATTTATCGTTGCTACACACACACACACACACACACACACACACACACACACACACACACACACACACACACACACACACACACACACACACACACACAGTGAGTACTGGAAGCTGTTCAGCACATTTTGGCCGGTTTCTCGTGTTTTACTGTCTTTTGTACGATTGAAGTGACAGATGAGTAAAGTGGAAATCCGTCTGGGCTGAAAGTACAGAAACACTGAAGCTCTGAGCTCGACACAGATGTGAGAATTTGCTTCAGCCTTGGTAAAAACAATCTGTAGCGACTCCTTTAATGCAGAGCATCGAAAACACTGGAGGCTTTCTTTGGTTGTAGGCTGCATTTACCAACGCAGCTCTGGCCCACCGCATGGTTAAAGGTGGGATTTTTAGAGCAGGACTCTAAAACCAATATTGATCTGTTAACGGAGGTGCTGCAAGGATTCTGGGGCAACCGTGGCTCAGGGGGTTGGGAAGCGTATCTGTAACCGGAAGGTCGATCCCCAGGCTCTCTGTCCTGGTCGTTGTGTCCTTGGGGAAGACACTTTACCCTACTGCCTACTGGTGTTGGCCAGAGGGGCCGATGGCGCGATATGGCAGCCTCGCTTCTGTCAGTCTGTCCCAGGGCAGCTGTGGCTACAACTGTAGCTGCCTCCACCAGTGTGTGAATGTGAGAGTGAATGAATAGTGGCATTGTAAAGCGCTTTGGGTGCCTTGAAAAGCGCTTTATAAATCCATTATTATTATTATTATTATTATTCTGACACACCCGCAGACCAAATCATCATATTATCCATTTGGGTTGACACATATTAATAACTTCAATGCTAAGTGTTGACTCGTGATTTATCATCATTTTCTGTTTGGATATTTAACAAGAATGTTTTTTTCTTTTTTTAAAAGTCTAAATAACAAGAACAACATGAAATGTGGAAGTGGAGATCAACAAGTTTGTTTGGATACATTTAAATGTTTCAGGCTGACGTCTTCAGTTTTGACTGGAAATCAAAGTCAAAATAACCCAAAATAAAACTGTTTTTTTGGTACTCACTGCATGAAAAACTGTTACAGTTGTCTTGCAGACATCAGCTGCACGAACACTTCGGAAAACCACTGTCAGTGAAAATATTTCACCAAATGCATCAAATGCATATTAGAAAAGAAAAGAACAGAAACACATGTGACCTAATTTAAAAAGTAGAGAACCAAGCCAGCCCTCTAAAATTACTTTTCTTAATAACAATCACTGCATTAATTTAAACTAAGGCACTATTAATCTGTCGTCCTGTGTTCAAAACAACATATGCTACTATGGAGAAAGTTTGTATGTAATACAGCTGTGAACGGTCCAAACGTGACTGATGCCTGCATGAAGAAAGACGGGGAAACTTTTGGCTTTCAGTTTTTAAACAATCACATGTTTCATGTTACACAACCCAAAGGTTGTAAAGGGATTCACACTGAACTGACCTTTAAAGAGAAGCAGCTACACTTGTGCTCACACCACCACTGCTTTACCAACAGTAACATTAAAATTATGACATTTTTTAAAAATTTCCCATGAATTTGTCACGTTCTCCTCCTCTCTAGTTACTCACAATAGTCCTCCAAAAGCTCCTTGGAACCAGACCCAGATCTCGATAGAAATCAAATCCAAGGAGTTTCTCTTAAAATGTTCATCCAATCACAAACACAAGTTTCCTTGGTGGGTGCTTGATATGGGAAAATCAAACATGAGGTATTCTGTTTGCCTACCGACACACAGGTCTGCAATTCATTTAAAATGAAAGCAAATGGTTTGTAAGATTCAAATTAAAGCGTGTCGTCAGTTCACTACATGTCACATTAGCAGGTGCACATGTTAATGCAGGACAACAGCCTGGCAGGAAATGCTCCTGACAGAAGGTCTCCTACAGTATAACAGGTTACAGAGCGTGGACGAGCAGCTCGAGGAGCAAAAAGAAAGTGAAGGAAAGAGACAGAGACACAAAGGCATTATCTTCCATTTTCCTCCGCAGATGACAAGGGTAAAATAATTATTATCACACAAACAATAATCTGTCTTTCCTGCGCCGTCTCCCCTAAGTCGCATCCGTAGCTGCAGGCAGATAATATACTGGACTGCCTGAGATGCATTTGAATATTTCTTTGGCAGGAAATCACATTACTGGCTATTAAAAAGTAATTATTTGTACATAAATTCCCTGCAAGTTTGAGCCTAGTCTTGGCAGATGCCTGTGTGTGTGTGTGTGTGTGTGTGTGTGTGTGTGTGTGTGTGTGTGTGTGTGTGTGTGTGTGTGTGTGTGCGATGTTCGATGCTAAGGCAGTTAGCGTGTGGGGCATTGCAGTGTTGTGTTTATTAAAAAAGCAGACAGCCTCTCCATCATCAACACCACACACACACACACACACACACACACACACACACACACACACACACAGTGTCACTGAAACTATATTTCATAGGGTGGTGCATGATAATGTAATTACCGATACTTAGCATTGACAGTGAGAAAGAGGGCGAGTATAAGAAAGAGTTACAGAAAGACAGAATAAAAAGAACATTGGAGAGAAAAGTTGAGACGGGCCAATAAAGACGTATGAGATACATCATTAAAATATGGAAGCAGATTAATAAAGTAAGTGATGAGACGTACAGTAACACAACAAAGATCCTGATCGTGGCAGTGCCGTTCACCTCAAACAAACGGACCGAAAGGCTGGAGTCGAACCAAACGCCTCACCCAAAGGTTACTCAGCTATGGTCAATTATTTTCGTCTGTGACAGTTATTGGTTTAATGATCTAAGACGTTTGACAAAGCCTGTCCTGTAAAACCTTGGTCATTGGACAACTCCCGCATTGTTCATTTTAGGTGTTTATAGTTTAGTGAGACAGTTAATATAATAAAAGCACACATATAAAGTAGCACAGTAGTGCACCCAACTCCACGTACACCAGCGTGTGCAGGCTGCATTATGCTGCTCTGCCCTACATTTAGCAGTTGTTACCCAGGAGGAAGTTTTCACTGACAAAGTTCGTGTTAGGGTACCGGGGTCTTTGACCCAGAGTTTTAAGTTTTTATTACTAAACTTTGATTTTGTCATTATTTAAATTTCTAGTCTTTTGGTTTCTATGTTGGAGCTCTTCTTCCTGTTTCTGTCTCCCCTGTCAGCTGTATCCTCTTGTCTAGTCTGTGTGTTATGTTTTCTGTTTTACTTTGAAAGTCCGTGTCTCACGTCAGTGTTTCCAGTTTTGCTTTCCTCGTCTTTTCAGGTCTGATTTGTCCCAGCTGTGTTTCCTGTCTCCCACTCCCTGATTGATCCCATGTGTATTTAAGCCCTGTGTTTTCTTTGGTCTCCCTCATCGAACACTGTGTGTTCTTTCCGTCTTCCTGTTTACTTTTCTGTATACTCAGTTTAGCAATAAAGCTGCGTTTGAGTTCACCTTTTCACCTCTGTGAGCCTGCATGTTGGGTCCACCATTCCTGCCTACTGTACACATGGCAGCTGGGTCCACTGTGTATGCCATGTGTACAGTGAAATCACCCTTTACTCTCTGGAAGCCTCAACATTATCATTTTGGCTTTCATGAAGATTTCATTTTCATTTTCATTTATTTATTTATTTCACACTTGGTACAACAATTCAAACAAACCAACCACACTTTCTATCAAAAAGCACTACAACCATGTGTGAAAAGGAGCAGGAAGAAGAAAATATTCTTATTAAACCCCGCCCCCTATCTGCAATCCAATTTATATTACAAGTGGGCACCAACAATCAGGACAAACTAACATTAACATTTATCTCCGGTCCTAACCCAAACCAAACAACACATTTACAATCAGAATAACCGCTCCACATAGTCACAAGGAGAAAAATAAAGTTAAAATAAATAAAACAAAAAATTATAATGGATCCTTTTTCAATGAACTCCAATTTCATTCACATTCTTCATATTGAGTTATCGTTTTAAGCATGTAACACTTTTTAAAACAATGTAAATTTATACAATTCTTTAAATTATAATGAAGTGAGTTCCACAATCATATACCCCTAACCGTTGGACTCATTAATCTTCGTGTAGTCCTAGCTAACTGATGCTTAAAATAACATTTCCTTCTGCTGTCTTCTCCCCCTGAACACAATAAAAATACTCTTTGTAACTTAAGATGCTATTATATCTGCCGAGAGGCTGAAATGCTAAGTTACAGCGCTGTGAAAAAACATTTTCTGCATTCTTGAATGCAAATAAAAATGTTTCAGATGAACAAATTTTAATATCGGACAAAGATACCTGATTACCTGATACCTGAAATGGAGGAGAAAAGCAGTCCGAACGTAGCTGGCCCCGACCTGAACGACCTTGAATTCTTCTTTCTACCAGACAATCCTGAAAGACAACAACCAGCCTTCATTTCATGCCCTGAAAATTAAGCTCACACCAGCAAGTCCACCTCAGAAAGGCTAAAAACAGAACAAAATCAAGCAGCATATTAGCTATAGAGACACAAACTGATGGTAAACATGTTTGTTTCTGTTTCTTTGACATTTTAGTGATTCATCTTTTGGAGAGCAGAAGTAGTTCAACTGAAGAGAAGTAAAACACATTTAAAAAGGTATGTAAAAATAATGCATTTTCACGTAAAAAAGGCTATTGTGCTATTGTGCTATTGTGCTATTGTGCGCAGAAGGTAAAGCGTTTACAGCAGAGGCCTTGAGATGAAAGGTTTACTGACTTGACACAGACGTTACTAATCCCTGCAGCTGCATTTCAGATTATCCACAGAAACAAGTCTTACCTGTTTGCTTCGTCACTGCTTTTATTTTAGTCATTTCTCTTTGATTGTCTGACATTTGCAGAGGTAATTGTGAAAATTATATGTCATCATTTGAATCGGTTTCCTATTGTGATGTTGTCATAAATCAAAGCATCTGCTGACTGTTGAACAAATATTTGTACATTTTGGTGAATCAGCGTCACTAATTTAACATAATAGTTTCCTCCTGCCTCACCTGTGCTACACCTGTACATCCTTTCATTTGACCACAGAAGCAACAAAAACTGGGAACAAACATTTTTACTATCAGGTGTTGTCCTGTTTGTCTATAATTCATTAGCATTTAGGCAGACACACCTAATGACACCAGTCGTGTATATTCAGCTGCATTAGAGTCGATTTATGGCTGCATGTAGGACGTTACTACAGTCGGGTTGTGCATAGTCAATTTTTCTCCACTCTTTGGTGTTTTTTCCATCTCCCTCCATTTCCCTCATTAATAGCCTTCATTAATGTTTAATGGCTGGATTACTCTGCCCTTGGCTGGATTTCAGCTCAGCTTTGGCTCAAACTGACACTGGATTACTGTTTGTTTGCTTGTGCTTGTGTGGTGAACTTTGATGATGTCCTTAAAAGTTGAGAAAACACTGGAATGTGTCTGCATTGTGAAGAAGATGGTAAACTTAAATGTTGGTTTTTTCTTCATGTCTGTGTGTGTGAATGGGAAAAATCAGACAGACGAGGTCAGCAGAGGGCGCCTGGCAGGAGCATCCTCACCTGCGATTGCAGCAAGGATGGAATCACAATTAGAACAACAGCAAATAATGAAAGTGGGGCAGAGGAAAGTGAATAAAAGCCAGAGAAAGGCTGAGACAGACAGAGAGGAAGCTGGCAGTGCATATTATCTGGGGTCCTGTTGGATATCATTCAGTTTGGAGACATAAGGCTGAGTTGGCATTGCTTTGGATATGCTCTCAAACAGCCCTGGCTGGGGGTCTGCTACTGCATGGGAGCTCAAGTTTGATGGTAAATTACCATTGTAGAGCAAGTTACTAACAATATATATTTTATTAAAGACAGGTGAGAAAACAAGACTTTGTGATTTAACAATTGAATGTTTAGGAATAGGTAATAGCTGCCAGGTTTCAGCTTCAATGGCTCGACTGTGGAAGATGTTATCATTCCTCTAACACCGGTGTGGCTAAAAGTTTGATCAGTTTAAGTCCCAGTGGAAACACTGGGTTTCGAATTAGTTGGGATTTAATTAGGATTAGATGATGTTTAATATGCAACAACCTGACTTTGCATTTCTCACAAATGTGCAAAAGTAACACGAAATTAAAAATGTCCACTGAACAGTTGCTAAAGATGTGTAAAACAACTATCAGCAACTTGTTAACTTCATGATGACTAAAATATAAAAGGTAAGAGCATCGCAAATGGCTTCACATCGAAAGTAGCCAGCTGAGAGAGATTGAGCATTTGACTGGGATGCCTCCTGGATGCCTCCTACAGCTAAGTGGCAGAAAATGGATGGATGGAGTTGCATTGTGTTACTGGATTAATTGCAATCTCTCACACTTGCCACTACTGAAGAGATGCTCATTTTGACATGGCAGTCTTTATGCAGTGGCTGATGAGCTGCAACACATCTCAGCTGTGGTTATAAGGCAGACTGTGCTTGTTTAGCTTGGGCTAAACAAGCAAAAACAACCGTCGGAGTGCTAATATGATCCGTCCAGCAAGACCGATATATCACAACAACAAGTACACATTACAGTTCTTGTAATTCTGTTACACAACAAGTACACATTACAGTTCTTGATGTTTCCCAACACAGAATTCATAAGTCGTTGAAAAGCAGCTGATGCATTTCCAAATGCTGCTACTGTGTATTATAGAAGAACCTGCCAGTACCTGCTCAACAAATCAAATGCTGTTATATAGGTAGCTGCTCCCATGCGGTCTATGCAGTCTTCAATGCAAGTCAATGGAAATGAATCTGGGACCGTGACTGCATTTACTCTCTAAAATCAGTACAAAGGAGAAGAATCTGACTTTGGTGTCAGCAGACATAGAGACCTCCATGAGCTATGACTTGGTACAGTCAAACCATTTTCAAGAAGATACTGTACCTCTTTTCCCACCAATTCTCCTTTGAGTCACGGGCAATGGTATGCATGTTGTTTAACAGGGGACGCACCCCCCACGTGCCTCATAGAGGTCATAGAGGACACAAAGTCAAAAATGAAAACCAGAGACTTGAACATCACTCTGGATTCGTGGCTAGCTTTGTGTTAGCATGCTGTCTTTGCAGATGCTTGCAAAGAGCTGAAGTTCTGTTAGTGGTGTAATCCAGACGAAGCTTTTCTTTGACAGACTTTGCACTTTATTATCACACTCCTGTGATTCTGTGCACTGTAAGACCAAATATTAATAGTTTGATAAATGAAATGAGTTACAACTACTTAAAAACCTGTTATAAGTACATACACCTCTATTTTTTTGAGTAGTTTGAACAAGTTTGGTTTTTCACATTTTTCAAGGCCAGTTTAGTTTGTGACCAAGAAAAAGTAATAGTTTTCATTCAGTTTTCCCACCTAATAATGCAGGATTTTCTTTTCCCTTTGTTTGTTTGTTTGTTTTTTAATAAAAATGCCATACCCATGTGCAATGTTCCCTCTAAGCTGCGCACGTCCGCAGTTGCTCACAGAAAATCTGTGTTGCGCATAGAAAAGAAATCTAACCTGAATTGAAATTAACATTAAAACTTTAACAATTCTGTTCTGCAGTGTTAGTCAGTGACTGGCTGCTCCTGTATGGGATCAGAACGATGCCGCCTTATCCCATAGTCCAGCCAATGATGCGATTCACATTCGTATATACGCAGCTAATCAACGTCACTGACAGGCTATGACAGCGTCCTTATGTGCGACACCGGTGTTTTAGCAAAGCGGCTGATGTGGAGTGAAGTTAATGACAACGTGTACAACCATTGGAGATGTGAGCAGGACAGACGAACAACTGATGGGAAAAATGAGGACTTTATACCAGTTTTTAAATTGTGTTGATCGTAAAACCAGAGTTATGATAAAATATCTGCAATGTTTGTTTTTCTTCCTGAATACTGTCGTTGTTTATATTTACTGCAGGAAGAAACGGTAAAAACGGCGTTTTATAAGGAAAACGCTCGAAAGCCTGAGAGCAAAAACAACACCAAAAAAACCTCCCACCCTTTCCTATTGGTGGAAAAATGCACCATGTCGACCAATCAAAAAATGATATGGCAACATGGCATTTAGTTGTTTAGGGAGGTGGAAGTTTTAGGAGTGACGGCGTGTTTGAGATGTGAGAGATTTGCAACGTTTAGCACAAATCTTGTGTAGTTAGTGTGTAGTTACTGTGTTGTTAGTGTGTAGTTACTGTGTTGTTAGTGTGTAGTTAGTGTGTAGTTAGTGTGTAGTCAGTGTGTAGTTAGTGTGTAGTTAGTGTGTAGTTAGTGTGTAGTTAGTGTGTAGTCAGTGTGTTGTTAGTGTGTAGTCAGTGTGTAGTCAGTGTGTAGTCAGTGTGTAGTTAGTGTGTAGTTAGTGTGTAGTCAGTGTGTTGTTAGTGTGTAGTCAGTGTGTAGTCAGTGTGTAGTTAGTGTGTAGTCAGTGTGTTGTTAGTGTGTAGTTAGTGTGTAGTTACTGTGTTGTTAGTGTGTAGTTAGTGTGTAGTCAGTGTGTAGTCAGTGTGTAGTCAGTGTGTAGTTAGTGTGTAGTTAGTGTGTAGTTACTGTGTTGTTAGTGTGTAGTTAGTGTGTAGTCAGTGTGTAGTCAGTGTGTAGTCAGTGTGTAGTCAGTGTGTAGTTAGTGTGTAGTTAGTGTGTAGTTAGTGTGTTGTTAGTGTGTAGTTAGTGTGTAGTCAGTGTGTAGTCAGTGTGTAGTTAGTGTGTAGTCAGTGTGTTGTTAGTGTGTAGTTAGTGTGTAGTTAGTGTGTAGTTAGTGTGTAGTCAGTGTGTAGTCAGTGTGTAGTCAGTGTGTAGTTAGTGTGTAGTTAGTGTGTAGTCAGTGTGTTGTTAGTGTGTAGTTAGTGTGTAGTCAGTGTGTAGTTAGTGTGTAGTTAGTGTGTAGTCAGTGTGTTGTTAGTGTGTTGTTAGTGTGTAGTCAGTGTGTAGTCAGTGTGTAGTTAGTGTGTAGTTAGTGTGTAGTTAGTGTGTAGTCAGTGTGTAGTTAGTGTGTAGTCAGTGTGTTGTTAGTGTGTAGTTAGTGTGTAGTTACTGTGTTGTTTGTGTGTTGTTAGTGTGTAGTTAGTGTGTAGTTAGTGTGTAGTTACTGTGTTGTTAGTGTGTAGTTAGTGTGTAGTTACTGTGTTGTTTGTGTGTTGTTAGTGTGTAGTTAGTGTGTAGTTAGTGTGTAGTTACTGTGTTGTTAGTGTGTTGTTAGTGTGTAGTCAGTGTGTAGTCAGTGTGTAGTCAGTGTGTAGTCAGTGTGTAGTCAGTGTGTAGTTAGTGTGTAGTTAGTGTGTAGTTAGTGTGTAGTCAGTGTGTAGTCAGTGTGTAGTTAGTGTGTAGTTAGTGTGTAGTCAGTGTGTTGTTAGTGTGTAGTTAGTGTGTCGTTAGTGTATAGTCAGTGTGTAGTTAGTGTGTAGTTAGTGTGTAGTCAGTGTGTTGTTAGTGTGTAGTTAGTGTGTAGTTACTGTGTTGTTAGTGTGTAGTTAGTGTGTCGTTAGTGTATAGTCAGTGTGTAGTTAGTGTGTCGTGTAGTCAGTAGTTTTGTTGTGTGTCAGAACAATGAGGCGACTGCTGAGTGTTACAGGTGTTACAGCAGTGACACATCTGCTGCTGTCAGGCCTGCAGGTATCAGGCTGTTGTTCTCCTTCATCTCATAGTGGACACAAATTATTTTTGGAGTGGCACAAATAATTTGTGTGGCATCAGATTTGATGCAGAACAGCTGATTGTTCTGTAAATAGTTTGAAATGTTTATTTAAAAACGCCTTGTCTGCATTTTTAGGTAAACAGCTGCAAAAAACTTTGTTGTTTGCATAACTCAGTTACTTTTTGAAGTAGTAACTATATAACTAATTGCCCAACATTGGTCATTATTTACTGTATTTTGCAGACAGAGTTACAGACTCTCCCCCAGACCACAGACTCATCATACAGTCAGAGATTTATACAAATAAAAAAAAGAAAGTTGTGTTTTCAAAATTGGAGTTCAAGTTATTTTTACTTCCAGTAGTGTTAACATGCTACACAGGTCATGAATAAGTTTTTTTTTTTTTTAAATTTTCATTGTAAGTGGGCTAAAGCAGTTAATTAAAAGTAATCTAACATAAATGTAAATGCTGTAATTTGATTATTTTAATAAACCAAGGGACCACTCAAACTGTAATCAGTTTCACCAAATGTTTTGAGTTAAATCAACTTATTGGGTTTTACAGTGTGCAGCAAAGGTAAAAGTAATGTCCATATTTACCTCTCATCCACCATTTACCTCTTCCTGCATATGAACTGAAATCAGCTAACTGTACTGAAACTCCTCAGGAAGTAAAAAATAATGCTTGTTTGATGTTTTTTTCTTTATTCTATCCACCCGCTTTGTAATGCAAGTAACTACATAATTATAACTGTACTGAAATTAGTTCACTTATGTGTTACATTCTGGTGTTACTGAAAACTGTAATGTGATTATCACAGTTACTAAAGTTTACACCCAACACAGATCACTAATACATCACCATCAAGGTACATAAACTACAAGCAGAGACAAATATACTGTATGTGGAACTATAATGTATGAACACCACAGATACACGGGTGGAGTGAGGAAAGGTTCATGCCCAAGACTAACAATGTATAGTATTTATAAATAACCTGACTGGTCAATTATAGTTAGGCATCTGGCACCTGCTGCTTCAACTGTCTTGACTGAGCTGGACGAGCTGATTGGACACAGGGGATGTAAGGTTACCGAGGCACATGCGCTGGGACAGATGGACAGATGGACAGATGGATAAATGGATATGGACAGATGTATTGAGACCTCCTCTGCAAACCCTCAGAGGTAAAGCAGGAGTACATTGAGACTGACTGCTTTGAAGACTGGCCAGCTAAGTGTTTAGTTCACTGGATAAATGGGGGAGACACAGAGACACACGGTGTGAATGTCATTATTTATATAATGTAGTACTATTAGAGCGAATGTGTATTCTTAATGTGCTTGTGCTGATGGAGCTAATTCAACACTACAGCTATACCATGACAAATACTAAATACATTTATTTTACTTTTTTACAAGATTAAACATAATGTGTCACCATATTTGTTTTCCCAGTCAACACACCAGCGCACGTTATAACGGATGTGCAGCATTTCTGCTACAGGCCCTGGATTAAAACAGTGTATAGTCGTGTGCATTGGTTTGTAGCAGGCCTTAAAATATACTTTTCTTTTTGGTGGGTGTGTCATACGTGTATACAATCTGCTGCCTAAAGTGCAACTTACAGTTTCATCATAACTCTACATGCATAGTCCTCATTGATTGTTTGGGAACGGCGTGACATCTGGCTCTAGAAATAGTTGCTAGCGTGCATCAGCTGGTTCCGATGTCTTAATCCAATCTCATGCTTGCTGTTTGAGGAAACTGGGACAAACTTTCCTTTATTTTTCTTTAAGATCCACACTTCTTTAGAAGCATTGTAGTAGGCGTTCAAACTGTTGCATTGTTTTTTTTAGTGTTGGTACAATGCAACACAAAGTAACATGTTACTGTAATCGCATTACATTTTTCAGTTACACAGTAATGTAAGATGTTATTTTACTGAATTCAGTAATTACTTTACAGTTACAATTACATCAGTACTTTCAAAGGTTCTTGAGTTGGCAGGTGGATAGAAAGAAGAAAACATCAAAGCAACCTTCACTTTCCTTTCAATCAGCTGATTTCAGTTTGTGTGTGGAGGAAGAAAATGGGCTCAGCAATACAAGGAGCGGCGATCTGGACACTGCTTTAATTTTTATTGCACAAAAGGACCAGAGCCCAGCGATGAAGTGGAAAATGCTTCCAGGACAGACACAGTCACTATTATACTACTAACCCAACGTTGGCTCTTTGACCGTGGCTCAAGAGTTGGGAGTTCGCCTTGTAATCGGAAGGTTGCCGGTTCGAGCCCCGGCTCGGACAGTCTCCGTCGTTGTGTCCTTAGGCAAGACACTTCACCTGCCGCCTACTGGTGTTGGCCAGAAGGGCCGATGGCGCGTTATGGCAGCCTCGCTTCTGTCAGTCTGTCCCGGGGCAGCTGTGGCTACAACTGTAGCTGCCTCCACCAGTGTGTGAATGGGTGTGTGAATGGGTGGATGACTGGGTGTGTAAAGCGCTTTGGGGTCCCTAGGCATGACTAGTAAAAGCGCTATACAAATACAGGCCATTTACCATTTTACCATTTTGCAAGCATCTGCACAGACAGCATGCTAACGCAAAGCTAGCAAAGAACCTAGAGCGATTTTAACATTACATGCATTAAACCAAGGCAAGACAGATTTCACCACATTTCCCAGCTCAGCTGTGCTGGTGGTTACGTCTGCACTGTCTGTTTTTGTGTTCGAGTTACAGCAGATGGGAAATATTTGGCAGTTCCCAGTGTTGAATGAACAGAGAAGAAAAGGTAAATGTGACAGGATTGGAGTTAGAGAAGGACCCCTCTCTTCCAATGGCAGTCTCAGCAAAAAGTGAAGCGCAAACATTTGTCCTGCACATCTTGTCAGACCTTCACCTTTTAAAGGAAAGCTTATTTAACTACTGCAGGTGACAGTAGCACACCAAGTCTTCATACATATTCAAGTGCATTGAGTCAGCCCAGTTTAGTTCCATCCTTCGTTTAGTACCATTTGATAAAAGCTACCAGTCACAGCCTTATAGAGAGAGCTTACAGAGCTGTTAGAGAGCAGCTTCATTCTCAACACTAGGCCTTAGTCACAGACATCTGATTTCCATTGTATGAATGACACAAAATGCTGAATGACTGCTTCACCAAAATAACCCTTTCTTGTGTGTCTGATATATTTAACTACACCTTTTCAGTTCAGGGTACCTACACATGAATGCTCAAGCTGATACTCTGTGTTTTTAATAAGGTGCCAGCACGAATCAGGATTACCTGAAACAAAAATAATTCATGTAACTAGTATTTTGTGTCCAATATGACCTTCATGCACGTCTGTATTTTGGCAGCTGAAGTGCTCAATCTAAAAATAAAGGCTCCTGATTTTACCGTGAACAGGAAGTACTTTTTTTCAACTGATACCAAATGTATTTTAAAGATGTCGGCTTCTATAAACGTGGTTAACAATGAAGATTGTTGGAGTCATATCAATAATGAATGTGCTGCTAAAATATCTTGATGCTGTTGTCTTTCCAGATGGCCTCCAGCTCTAGAGTTTCCAAGTTTATGATTGCTTCTTGTCTTCTATAGAGTGTGCGTGTTAAACATGTCCCATTGGCAGAGCATCAGTTGTCTCTTTGTCAGGTAGACATTGGCAGGCTACGTAGCCGTCTGTTTATCAGATCACACCAGAGGACTGTGTCTCTTCAAACCCAGAGCGACTGCACAGATTTGTCTATTCAGCAATTTTTGTCTTTTATTTGCTTTCTCTTAACGTGCTGAAGCCACACTCAGCAATACATGAACATTTTGTCTATACTGCAGGATAGTATGTTCAGCAGTGCAGTCTTTGTATCAGATTACTACACAGACCCGAATGCCAGGCTCAGCAGCGGGTGTTCAGTATATGCACTGTCACTCAGTCCTTGTGCCAACATGATGCAGGCCATCTGTAAGAATAAGACTTGTATGTCACACTAATAGAGTTTTCATACGACTTTTTGGTTTTAACTTGGCAATTCTTGCTGTGGGATTTAACTAAAGCAGCACTCAGCAGTAAGTGTAATTATTCAAATCCCCTGTCATCCCTTTATGACATGTCCTGCCATTGCTCCTGCAGGTTATGCGTCAAATTACAGCATGATCTTGGATGACTTTATCCATTTATCTTGAAACCCACACTCAGCATAGTCTTTTTTGACTATCGGCTCAGTCAGTTAGTCTAAATAACAACACACACCAATCTCTGTGGAGCGATCTGGCACTCTCTGTTTGGGCCAAAGTGGAGTGCTAAAGTGTTCATATATCCTATTTCATCATCACCTCTGGAAGCATGGGAATTTGTTCATCATGTTCTCTGGTAATGACTACGTTGTTGTTTACAGAGATATCTAAAATACCGAATTATATTTGAAGTGGAAGTTGTATATTGTTTAACAAGCTGCAGTACATAATGTGTCACACTGTATGTAGCACCCTGTATGTTCCCCCCTTAGACTTTTATCTTTGGGGTCATCTGAAGGCAATTGTCTATGGTGTGAAGATACGAGATGTGCAGCACCTGAAACTACGGATACTGGATGCCTGTGCTGGCATTTCTCCTGCGGTGTTGCTATCAGTGTGTGAAGAGTGGGAGAAGAGGGTTGCATTGACAATCCAACACAATGGGCAGCACATTGAACACATTTTATAAGTGGTCAGAAACTTGTAAATAACTCATGAAAGAATAAAGTTACGTTGAAACCAAGCACACCATTGTTTTTCTTGTGACATTACCAATAAGTTTGATGTGTCACATGGCCCTCTTCCTATTGAAAAAACAAAAGTTGTATCCAAGATGGCCGACTTCTAAATGGCCACCATGGTCACCACCCATCTTGAGGAGTTTGCCCCCTCACATATACTAATGTGCCACAAACAGGACTTTAATATCACCAACCATTCCCCTGTTATTACGGTGTATCCATATAAATGGCCCACCCTGTTTATTAATCTACTGAACTACACATGCCTCCCCACATTATCTGATCCAACATTCTTTGGACATTTTAAATAAAATACTGTAGAGACAGCTGTTTCTGTGACGTACCCTGTAACTTTGGTTAGGAATGTGCTAGAAAAAGTTTATTATTATTTTTGTCTTGAGGCTTTTTATATCTACTTTACAACATTTTCTCTACATTGTTGTATGTTGCAAAAAGAATGCGCTTGCACAATGTATGGCTGCTGTTTTAATTTTAATTACGCTACGAAATAACAGCCTTTTATATTCTTTTTGATATGAATGCACACATTATGCTGAAAAAGTAATAGATGAACACAAAACAAGCCAAACTTTAATAGGAAGAGAGATACTACCACACCTTCAACACCAACTGTTTTGCTAGAGTAAGATTGATGGATGCAGTTATTGGATGGTGTTGAGACAGCGCCGGTCTCTGTGATTCTTTTGGTCCTGGTAGAGATCACGCTGAGATGTTTCCATGTTTTACACAATCCTTTTATTACCATTATTCTTACAGATGCATCTGGAGATCAGCACACTGCAGTCCTATGCAGTCCTATGCTAAAGGCTGATCTAAAGAACTCCACACAACAGTTACAGTTATAACCTCTGGTCTCCTCCCCCCTACAGTAAACACCCCCACAATGGAAATACACTAGTACAGTAGCCAAGGGTGCTGACACCCCGATCCCCACCTCCTTTTAAGGTAGTGTCCGTTTGCCCTTTGTCTGCCCCTCACCCTCAGTAACTCTTGCTACTGTCCTGGGGGTGGGGGTTGATTGTCCTTCTGCCCTGCACCTCAGTTCTTTGTTCCCATCCCAGGCCTATTTTCTATTTTGTATCCTTACACTCATTACCACAATATTATAATGTTGCACTCAATCACAAACTATATTCTCTTTACCTTTGATGTACATTAAGGAATCTATTCTCAACAATGTCATCCACTGTCTTGCAGAATATTATTTTTTGAAGTCTTGGTTTTGGCTTTCTGGGCATTGCCAGAAGTCTGTGAGGACCAAGGTTATTATCGTTAACGAAAACTAACGAAATAACGAAAACTAGAAGTGAAAAAACATTTTCGTTAACGGAAATAAAAATAAAAACAAAAAAAGGAAAACTAACTAAAACTGGAATGAGTGTTCACAAAACTAACTAAAATTAACTGAATTTATAGCAAAAATGTGTTTAGTTTTCATTGATGTGTGCGTGTCATACAATAGTCAAGGGTGAAAATGAAGTTTAGTTTCCAGATTGTTTTCTTGCTGTGTCTCATTATGCCAGCAGGGGGCAGCACGTTAGTCGAGTCGTCTGTGTTGCTGCTCCGTCCACGCGCAGAATCATGTCAGGAAAAGTCGGGAGCCAGAGTCCAGTTTGGGATTACTTTGAATATGACTGTGTTTTGGATAAAGCAAGTGTCTTGTAGTGGAAACAGACAAATTATGAGGGACATTTCTAAAGGGGAAAAAATCCCACAAACCTTAAAGTGCACTTGAAAAGCTCACACAAGAAGGCTAACCTAGCTTAGCTTGAGAAGGTAAGGGAGCACACTCAACCCTCATCCCCAGAAAACAGAAGCTAACCCCAGGCAAGGCAGCGTGATGCATCCCGAGACAACAGGACGGGGATATCTACACAACTGTGTGAGTCAATTACCTTCAAAAAGTTTATCAATTCACTTGAACCAAAATTACGAACACCCGGTGCTGCGAGAGTTAATCGTCTCATTGGGGCCAAGATATACATTTTATAGTTGCCTGGTATCAATGGTTGTTCATCTGCCTTTATTTATTTATTTAAAGAACCCATAGGTGGGAATGTGAGTTGTCTGTCTCTGCGTGTTAGCCCTGCGACAGACAGGCGACCTGTCCAGGGTGCAGTATGGTAGCTGGAATAGCAACATACCCAAGGATGAGCAGAATGACTGATATGATGAAACTGGGATTTTGTTACACTTAATTATTGCAAACACAACTAAAACTATAACTGAAACTAATCAAAACTAAACTGAAACTAAGGATTTTCAAAAAAATAAAAACTAAACTAAACTAGCAAACAATTGGTAAAAACTAATTAAAACTGATATAAAATTGAAAATCTGAAGTCAAAACTAAATTAAAAAAAAAACTAATGAAAATTGCAAAACTATTAAAACCCTGGTGAGGACTGACTCACTTTTGGAGCCAGACCTAAAATGCTATCCAAGAAAATGCAAATTTTTCAAAAAGCACTTCAACCTCAACATAAGATTTCACTTTATGCAGATGACGTTTTAATTTTTCTAAATTCTCCTGCTCACTCAATTCCTAGATTAGTTTTGTTAATTTCCCAACATGGCTCCTTCTCAGGCTACAAGATCAGTTTTTCTAAGAGTGAAGCTATGCCCCTCTCTGTTATAAATGAGGTTGATCCAAACATTTCTCAGCCTTTTCGTTGGTCTCCCTCCGGCTTCACTTATTTAGGAGTGAAGATTTCACCGAATCTAAAACAAATGTATAGTCTGAACTACACCCCTTTAATTCACACCATCAATCGCGATTTGGATAGGTGGTGCAGCCTCCCTCTGTCTCTCTTAGGTCGTATTCATCTGGTCAAGATGAATATCCTCCCTCGCCTCTTGTATCTATTCCAGATGTTGCCGCTTGCTCTGTCCAAAAACGTTTTGTCAAAATTAAATGGTTCAATTATCTCCTTTATATGGCGTAAGAAAAGACCCAGATTGAGATACAGTTTTCTGTGTTTGCCTGTTCAGAAAGGCGGTCTTGCTGCTCCCTCCTTCCCACAATACCTCTTGGCTGCACAGTTTAAATTTCTTACAGAATGGTTTATGGACCTCAGCGCTGAGTCCACTTCTTTAAAGGGTAACATGCTATATATTTCCTCAGGTAAAGCCACAGCTCTAACACAAGATAATATGGTGTTATGCTCACTATTTGGCACAAAGTCAGGCGCCTGGAAGGATATTATAATTGTTTCTCCCCTCTTACTCCTATTCATGAAAACCCTGACTTCTTACCTGGTCTTCAGGCTGGTTTTGCGGACTGTTCTCAAAAAGGGATTAATACAGTGGGTGATCTTGTTCACGAGAACTCTCTTCTTACTTTTAATCAACATAAAAGCAAGTTTGGTCTGACCAATAAGGATTTTTTGAAGTACTTTCAGGTAAAGCATATATTACTTCTAAATTGAAGGATTTTAATGGAGGGTTTGGTCTTTCTCCTATAGAATCACTCATGGTAAAAACGACCCAACTAAAATGCATCACTAAAAAGATTTATAACAAAATCAAGGGCCAATGGGAATCAGATGGAGGCGCCATAGATGCTGAAGCTTGGGATGAGTTGTGTTGTCGTCCTTTTAAAGCTTTGGCATCTAATTCTATTTGGGAAAGGCAGTTTAAACTAAATAGGCTTTATATTACACCTGAGAAGAGGCACATAATGTTTCCAGCTTTGCCTAATCTCTGTAACAAATGTCAGTCTGCTGTTCCTTTTTTCACTGTCTGTGGAGCTGCCCTGTTATTCTAGTTTTGGAGCTCACTCATAGATAAGCTCTGTATTAGATTTAATTGCCGACTGCATCTGGGTCCAAGGACTTGCTTGTTAGGACTAAATGATGAGCTACCTGCCGGCTTTCGCAGCAAAGATCTCCTTCACATACTGCTACACTATGCTCGAAAGTGCATTATGGTACTGTGGATTTCTGATAAGGCTCCATCTGTCAACCAGTGGCTACAGTCTGTGATATGGATTGTGCCAATGGAAAACTTCTCTACAGCACATAAGGACAAACCTTTCCTTTTCTATCGCACATGGGACCCTTTTTTGGCCCATCTGAACACTCCTTCTGCTCAGAGGTTGAAATCGGGCTTACGGGATTTAGCCTGGCAACAAAGGGACGGTTGTTAACCTCTTTCATTGTCTATTACTATTGCTGTTGGGTTTTTCTTTCTACCTCCCAGGTCCTGCTATGCATGTAGATGCATCTTTGTCCTGTATATGTATGTGCTGGTGACTGCTGTGTTCCTGCTTTGCAATTAAAAGTTCAATAAAAATAAATAAATAAAAAAACACTTCACCAAGCAGCAATCTGCAGAAATGACAAAAAAATTAAGTTTGATGATTTAAAAAGTCACTCATCCTGCAAGTATGTATCTAACCAATCAAATCGCATCATGGCTTGCCATAAGACTGTTTTATGTTGATGTGGTAAGAACAGGAAGTCCTCAGAAATGATAAAAGTGACAACAAAAAACTTTACAATGCCACTATTCACTCACTCTCACATTCACACACTGGTGGAGGCAGCTACAGTTGTAGCCACAGCTGCCCTGGGCCAGACTGACAGAAGCGAGGCTGCCATATCGCACCATCGGCCCCTCTGGCCATCACCAGTAGGCGGTAGAGTGAAGTGTCTTGCCCAAGGACACAACGACCAGGACAGAGAGCCCAGGGATCGAACCGGCGACCTTCCGGTGACAAGATGAGCTTCCCAACCCCCTGAAAGACATTCAATGTCTTTTTTTGTTTTTTATAAGACAAAAAACAAAAAAAGACACTGAATGACTTAACATCACACACACACACAGTGTCTGCTTGTGGCAGCTAATGACCCACAGTCAAACATACACTCTATTCTCTTAATTTTCATTTGATCATCTCTGTTTACATTTACTCATATCAGGAACCAGTAAGAAGAAATCAAAGTGTGCTCATCACTTGCAGGTCGACGCAGGTTTCCCAGCTCATGTTCATGTATTTTCTAAGAGAACTGGTTTCTGGCTCTACAGCAGAATAAAAAACCTTTTTCATTTATAGCTGTAAAGTTGAGACCATCCAAAGCATATATCCCTGCTCTGTGCCATAAAGCTTTTTCACTTTAATCATTAGATTTTATTCTGTAACTGCCACAGAAATAATTACCTTCAAATATATGAAGAAGAAATACTCAGTAAGAAATACTGAGACTGCATCAGAATAAAGTCAGAAATATAATCAGCAGATATGACGCTGCCACGTTTTCTTTGCAGCTCAGCAGCATAAACTACAGCTTCAGTATTAAACTTTTTAATTGCAATGACTTGTCTCACTTTAAATGATAAATAAGTACTCTGTGCACATCACATATACTGTTTGTGCAGCTCCTTTTGGTAAGCAGTGGAAGAAGTTCAGTCTTTATTAAAGGTGGCTCTTCCTACTCGACTGGTGGAGCCCAGCCTCTTGTGCACAGCATAGCTGAGGAAATAAGGGAGACAGAAAAAAGGTTGGGAGATTGAAAGGAAGAAAGCATCAGGGCTTACCTGTACCCCTGGTCCAATATGAAAACACAGCGTCAGTGAGGATCTCATCATGGGCCCAGTAAATCCACCTTAATTGACTACAAATCTGGCTGCAGCTCTCCTCAGACGTGCACCAGTTTACCTCCCACCTCTGAGAAATAATCTCTCAGATTGCTTTTCCACCACTTTGTGTTGGGTTTATTCTTCATCACATGTCCATATCACACATATTTCCATATATCCATACTTACAGTTTACCCATACTCTCGCTAACCCCACACTTTGTTTGTGTGTCTGTGTGCGCACATGTAGAATTGTTCACTTTCACACTGATAAATCTATCTAAAGCTAAGGTTCACGCATTTGTCGTGTGTGTGCATTCATGTGGTTTCCTGCAGTCGCACATACATTTCCTTGTGTATGTACGTGTGAGATTGTGCGCTGGTCTCTGTGTAAATGAGAAGCAGTTGTGTTTTGATGGAGAGCAGCGCATTAATATTCATGAAGAGAGGAAAGCATCAACTGAACACTTGACTCTGCCCTCGCCGAGAGACCGGCGTCAGCGCGCGTGTGTGTGTGTGTGTGTGTGTGTGTGTGTGTGTGTGTGTGTGTGTCTGTGTGCCTGTGTGTGTGTCTGTGTGTGTGTGTCTGTGTGTGTGTCTGTGTGTCTGTGTGTGTGTGTCTGTGTCTGTGTGTGTGTGTGTCTGTGTGTGTGTGTGTCTGTGTGCCTGTGTGTGTGTCTGTGTGTGTGTGTCTGTGTGTGTGTCTGTGTGTGTGTGTGTCTGTGTGTCTGTGTGTGTGTGTGTGTGTGTGTGTGTGTGTGTGTGTGTGTGTGTGTGTCTGTGTGTGTGTGAGTGTGTGAGACACAGAGAGGCTGTGTGTGTGTGTCTGTGGGTGTGTGCGTGTGTGTGTGTGTGTGTGTGTGTGTGTGTCTGTGTGTGTGTGTCTGTGGGTGTGTGAGTGTGTGAGACACAGAGAGGCTGTGTGTGTGTCTGTGGGTGTGTGAGTCTGTGTGTGTCTGTGTGTCTGTGTGTGTGTGTGTGTCTGTGTGTGTGTCTGTGTGTGTGTGTGTGTGGGTGTCAGCGTGTGTGTCTGTGTGTGTCTGTGTGTGTGTCTGTGGGTTTGTGAGTCTGTGTGTGTGTCTGTGTGTGTGTGTGTGTGTCTGTGTGTGTGTGAGTGTGTCTGTGTGTGTCTGTGGGTTTGTGAGTCTGTGTGTGTGTCTGTGTGTGTGTGTGTGTGTCTGTGTGTGTGTGAGTGTGTCTGTGTGTGTGTGAGTGTGTCTGTGTGTGTCTGTGGGTTTGTGAGTCTGTGTGTGTGTGTGTGTGTGTATGTGTGTGTGTGAGTGTGTCTGTGTGTGTCTGTGGGTTTGTGAGTCTGTGTGTGTGTGTGTGTGTGTATGTGTGTGTGTGAGTGTGTCTGTGTGTGTGTCTGTGGGTTTGTGAGTCTGTGTGTGTGTGTGTGTGTGTCTGTGTGTGTGTGAGTGTGTCTGTGTGTGTCTGTGTGTGTGTGTGTGAGTGTGTCTGTGTGTGTGGGTGTGTGTGTGTGTCTGTGTGTGTGTGAGTGTGTCTGTGTGTGTCTGTGTGTGTGTGTGTGAGTGTGTCTGTGTGTGTGGGTGTGTGTGTGTGAGACACAGAGAGGTTGTGTGTGTGTGTGGGGAGGGGGGGGGGCAAGGTGTTTCTGCGCAGTGTACCAGGGGCACGGAGAAAAGTTGTCGTACCATAGGCACGAGGAGTGTGTATGTGTGTGTGTGTGTGTGTGTGTGTGTGTTACAGACAGTGTTTGTCTGCTGCTTCATTCTTGCTGCTGTTTTGTATCAACCAGCCGTCGTTGTCTCATCACTAAAACAGCTTCAGTATTTTCTAACTTGCTCCTCTGAACAGGGACCAGAGTCCATCTGCAGCTGCAGCTGATGAGGTTTGGTTGTTGTAACACACTCTACGTGACGACATTTTACCCATGATTGTTTTTATTTGTCAGATAAACTTTTTTGGTGTTGTTACCTGAAAAACAGCCGCAGAAAATGAAGAGCTAAAAATATAACAGGAGAGAAATAATGACGTCACACTACACAAACCCAGCAGCACCAGATTCAGGAATTTAATCTCAGCTGAGAAGTGGCTCGGCTGTTTCACTGAAATTATGAAGAGAGAAAAATAAATGAGGATCAACTGTGAACGTGAGAGCAGAGGAGCCCGACAGACCTAAAAGAATCAGTAAATAAAGATTAGTAATAAATAGTTTAACTCATCTTACATTGGGGGACACACACAGCCCACTTTCCCTTTATCACTGTAAAAAAGTCTCATGTTTAACTGTTTTCTACATGATAAAGAAAAAGCTGCTGTGACAGAGAGAGAGATCTGTCAGCACGACTTTTTTAAACTGTAAAGCTGGTTCAGTAAATGTTGGTTGTAGAGTGACGAGTTTTTCTGAATCTGTGAGATGTCGGCTTTCTGTAAGCAGGACTGAGGCTTTGTGTTTACATGTGCTTGTGGTATCTGTTCACCTGCTCTGTAATTGTTTGCTGTTTTAGCTTTTTAGGCCAGAGTGTCTGTGGACTATGCTGTTTGCTAACAATATTGTGATCAATAGTATGGAGCAGGTGGAGATATTCACTGGAAAGAAGAGGACTGAATGTTCGTCGAAACACGACAACATACATGTGAACAACAGAGAGAGACAGGCTGAAAGGAGTAGAGACAGTGAAGACAGAGGAGTTTAAATAACTGAGGTCAAACATCTAAAGACAGTGGAGTGGCTGGAGTCGAGTCAAGGTTGATTTGTGATAGAATAGCAGCAAGAGTGAAAGGGAAGACTTACAAAGACCGTTTGGAGACAGGAGGGTGATCTGGAGTTTTAGAAATCCTGGAGCACATCAGAGGGACAGCTCAGGTTGAGTTTTAGAAAGCGAGGCTGAGATGGTTTGGACATGTGGAGAGGAGATCTAGAGTATTATTGGACAGAGGAGGATGGAGGTGGGAGGAAAAGAGGAGAGAAGGAAAATAAACGAGAGGTTAATGGATAACGTGACGGAGGACATGCAGAGGTTTGGTGTTAGGATGTTATGGAAATGATGAGAGGCAAGAGAGCAGCTGAAAGAAGATAATAACTCATCTCTCTTCGTCTAAGCCTTCGGTCAGCTGTGTGTGTTTATGTGTGTGTGCGTGTGTGTGTGTGTGTGTAGATGTTTGTGTGTGTGTGTGTGTGCGTGTGTGTGTGTGTAGATGTGTATGTAGGACATATAGAGGAGAGCTTGTGCACACCTGCTCAGTGTGAGCTGTCCACAAGAGAGGAAGATCAGCGGTGCACAGCTGTTCACACACACACACACACACACACACACACACACACACACACACACACACACACACACACACACACACACACAAGGGAGCAAAGAAAGAGAAATTATAAGGTGAAAAATCACATTTGTGAACACTTCAGTGTGTGTGTGTGTGTGTGTGTGTGTCTGTGTGTGTGTGTGTGTGTTCATTCGTCAAGCATCAGCACGGGCAGCAGTCGGTGAGCTCTGATACTGTCAGAGTCCAGACGGACAGAAGCGCTCGTACAGACACACATCATGCTGACAGATCAGCTGCTCTGTTTCTCTTTTTGAATCTACAATTGTGGCCACGAAAATAATGTAAATGTAAACACTTTGCTGATCACCGTCTCTGCATTGAACCTGTTCACTGTGTGAAGCAGAGGGCAGTCATCGGGCACCTGGGGAGCAGTGTGTAGGGACCTTGCTCTACCTCAGGGCAGCCGTTTGGTGGATTCAAACCCTCGACCTTGCGATCATGGGGTCAACACCTACTGAGTCATCCCTGCTCAGTAGGACGTATCCATGTGTTTGCCAGTGAAATACACGTGACAACGTGACATTCATAAAGTCATTTTGAGGCAATTTCTGCTTTCAGAATTAAGCTGATCCTCGTGATCAGTGACAATCCACAGATATGCCACAGTAGTCAAACCCTAATCGACCTTAAATGTGCCAAGAAATCCTTCCTCACATGACCTCATCAGGAGGACTTTAGGGACACGTACTTCCTGTTGTGAAATAAGTCTGCTGTGTTTCTCTTAGACTCCAACTTGACCATTGTGATTCAGGTGGTGACAGGACCTGTTGTTCTATAAATGAGACTGTGCTTCACATGCAGCTTCACTGTTCCTGCTGTGTTTCTATATTTTGACATAGTTTTAAAAGTCAAAATAATTCATAAAATTATAACTTGACAGAATAGCAGCAACAAAATATTATGTGCACAGACACTGGTGCACTGATAAGTTTTTGATCGCTATCAGATTCAATCAATGTGAACAATGAATGAACTCTAACTTTGTTACGATCATGTTATTGCTGATCTACTGTTGTCACTCTGTCATATTCATCATGCGATCAGTGTCCTGATTCTTAATTTGAGGTATGAGACAGACGACTGGAGGTCCATAGTGCGTCAAACAATGATTTTATTAAAACACATGTACGTGGGAAGCCGAGCACGATCAAACAGCATCGATCTTCCTCGAACAATAAATGGGGTGTCATATATATAACAACTGATGACGAAAATATAATGCGTCACAAGCAGATAACCACATGCATAAGTTCCAGTAATTCTTGGACCTTGGACATATTCTAAAAAAGAACAGCTCCTTCCTTTGTTCCTCCACCATCGCCAGATGCTTCCTGTTATTTCACTTCACTTATCTGTGGAAATTAAACTGTCACGTATGCAGGTAAAACAACTTGCAGCCTATGTGTCTGTGTCTTAACCTCAGTGCATGACCTTACTCGACAAACAAAGACACTTCAGAAGCATACTTCCTGACTCCGTTTGAGTCATGTGTTACCAGGCAGACTCCAGTGCAGCATGAGGGCACCCAGGCCTTTATTATATTCCTATATAATATGTGGTGAATTGTAAGCATGTAGGCAATTCTTTCAATAGCTGTGGGTCACTTTACTCAATAGATCGGTCGAACATCGCGTCGGCTGAAGCTTCAGACCATTAATTAACTTGACCGAGCTTCAACTCTTTAATTAGCACAAAAATGCAATATGTGTATAACATGATTACAGTTGCACCTGCAATAAAAGATTATTATGTGATTCAGCTCACACCTGAAATACAGACTCTAATGTAACATCAACAGTTTCAATAAATGCATTTCAATAAATTCTCTAATGAAATGATAATGATAAATCATAAGTGATGCAACAGTAATAATAATGGTCATGAATAGTAACAGTAAAATAATTTTCTCATCCCAACATCAGCCACATTAAAGTGACTTTTCAGATGATAACGATGATATCAGCTTAAGGTTATTTTTTTTCTGAAGTTTTAATGAATGTTGTTAAAATCACCTAAAGCTAAAATGTGAGTAGCTGACAAAATAGAATAAAAGTGATGAGGAGAGAGTAGTGGTGGGATGTACTGGGTCTGTCTCTCCTTACTTTTCCTCCTGCACCAATGTCATCTTTGTCCCTCTTTAATCCTCGCAGCCCTGTCCTTCATTAAAAACATGTTCATGGCCTTGCGAGGCCGGATCTCCTCTGTCAGACGTTTGTAATTTTGTATTCAGGGTTGTGTAAGTGAAAACACACCAATACGAAAACATGGAGGGGAGATGGTGTTGAGGGTCAGAGTGCATAGTTTAGCCGTGCATTTATAATCCGTCCTAAGTCAATGAAATTTAAGTATCTGTGGATATTTGCATGTATGTGTGTGAACGAGTGAGACAGAGATGCTTAAATGTTGCTGGTGTGATCTATGATGAGTAGCGTTGTGAGTCTTTACTATGACCAAAAAGGAAACACTTACTGTCGACTGCATGGAAACAATGTGAAAACAACATCATAAATAAGCGTCTTTCATTATTATCATATTACACTGACTACAGTAGATATTTTGACAGTTAGTGTGAACAAATGATTTCTCTCATGTCTCTGCAGTGACTTACTGTATATGTAGGTGTATATAAGGTCTGGTTATGATGTCATAGTATCATCACAGCCGTGCAACACTTCACTACACTTACTTCATAGTTTTTTAAAGTTTTTATTACTTTTGAAACTACTTACTTCCCATTATTTGACTCTTGGTGAAGCTTTTGACCTTTCTGTGGACTGTAAAGGTGGCAGTCGTGTGCGCTGTCAGCACAGACTCAACTCTCTCTGTCTGGCTAGTAGCAGGTTTGCTAAAACAAACTCAGCTCTTAGATTTTGGATCAATGCCACCACTCGCTTGTCCTCTAGACTATTTTCTTTGACTTGTGCCTCCTACCCTCATCTGTGAGAATATGGGATGGTCCTTTAATCTGGACTATACCGTGTTTCTGTGGTTTGGTCCCACTGTAACTACAGAGGGTCCATGTATTGTGATGACTCTCTCACTATAAGCATCAGTGGCCTAGAAGCAAACATCTGCGGCAGGAGCTGCTTCCATTCTCCGCCACTGTCACTGGGTGTCACAAACAAGGATGCTGTGGACTCAAGAGAAGACTCAATTGCTCGAACTATGTACAATTTATTTGAAGGAAAAAGGTACTTAAACAAGGCTGGGTCTAAGAGAAACTATTCGCAGGGACTGAGGGAGACCAGAGGACGGGGAAACGGACGTGGAACACAAGGAGAACCAGGGCGGGAACTTCTGCAAACACAGGAGAGGTTTTACTGATCTGGTAAACAATTAAAGGGCTGAGGTGAGTGGTACTAGTGCAGAGTCTTGTGCTTACTTGAAGACACCAACTATTAGGCAGAGGAGGGGATGGCTGAGAATGTGGGGAAGCTGGTCCAGGATCCAGGGTGTCCAGAGTGATCCACCGTTGAAGTAAGGGCTGGAGGGCAGGCCGAGGAGAAGGTGAGTGTGTAGTCTTAGGGTTCCAGGCAGACTGGAGAACGGAGTGGAAACAGAGCCAGCGCTGCTGATGAGCACGACGGGACATGTATCTAGAGAACACAGGAGACGGAGAACACATTTACCCACGATCCAGGCAAACAGTCAAACACAGTGGAGGCCTACTTTACCACTAGTGGTAGCAGGACGAACTGGCGAGGAGTGGCAGGCAGCGCTGGCTTAAAAACCCTCCAGATAGAGGCCCGGAAATTGGAAGCAGGTGATGAGCTGGTCAACTCCACCCCAGGGGACGGGCAACAGGAACCGGACCACACCCGAACAGACACTCCCACGGCATATGGGGTCAATTCACTAACTAATAACTCTGAAGTGCTGGGGGAAGCTGGAGCAACGCCTGCTTGGCTCAGAGCCCACAGTGAGTCTGGAGCCTCCACCCACTAACTCAGGTGGTTCTGATGACGAGCTCCGGTCCATTTGGCGAGTGATGCTTGCAGGCTGGGTCGCTATGATAGATCTTCCTTGGAGATGTTCTGCATCCAGAAGTCAGCGTGCACATTTCACCACAACTCTGGTAAATGGAGACTCCATCATTAAGAATATTAAATCATACTGGTCAGTTACTTGTTGTGTCCCACGTGCATTACAATCCTCATAAACAAACCAGGTATTACCAGGTCATTGTTCACACAGTAGACTTGTAGTCAAGACCGCCTAATCCGAGACCAAGACAAGACCAAGACCAGAGGGTATCGAGACCAAGACAAGACCAAGACCAAGACCAAGTTGAGACGAGACCAAGACCGAGACCAAATCGACACAAGACGAAGACCGGAGGGTATCGAGACCAAGACCAGACCAGACCAAGACCAAGTTGGGACGAGACCAAGACCGAGACCAAAGTCAGTCGAGACCAAGACGAGACCAAGACCACGTAAAAGAGACATCCAACTCTATCACACAGGAGCACAAATTAGTGCGATTATCCCTGAGTTTCAGTTCAACCTCTCATTTGTCATATGAGGTTTAAAAATTTTAATGCACAGAAGGTTCATCACAAGGTTTCAAAAGCGTAAAATCACGAGGTAAGTCCCAGTGGTAAAGCTTTAGCTCTACTTGTCTCTGCTTACAAAACTATCATGTATATCTTTGCGTGGCAGTGGCTGGCACACAGGCTACTGGTCTGGGACTGCCAGTTACTTTCTATTTTTATACCACTAAATGTTTTGAATAGTCTTTTGTCAAAACTTTTCCTCATTTCTTCCATTGTACATCATTTATAATATCCACTACATACATTTTTAGTGATTGCTTGTTTCTTTTTTTTTGGAGCAGCCGATATGATTAATTCATTCAATTTTATTTATATTGCATCAAATAACAACAGTCATCTCAGGGCACTGTATGTTGTACGGACCCTGCAATAATGCAGACATACATATAAATGCATAAATAGTTGACAGCAGGAAAAAATAGCAAACAGGAGAAATATATACAACAAAAGGGGAAAGGCAAACACGTTGCAAAGTCCTTGGAAGTGGTGCAAAGAACAGACTTGAGCAGAGTCCATGTCTGAGTGGCCTGAGTGATGGGGGTTAATCAGACCATGGCTCCGATTAGTGAGGTGGGTGGGCAGGGGAAGAAGCTGTTTGTGAGCCTGCAGCTGTGGGACCTGTTTGACCCGAGCCGCCAACCAGAGGGCAGCGGGTGAAACAGGAGCACAGCAAATTCAAAAGTGTTAAATGTTTTGGTGTTAGTAGTCTTCTTGCAAAAGTAGAGTTAATTTTACTCTAAGTAGAGTCACATTCTTTTAATGTAACTCTGAGGTGTAAAATGATAGTAGTTAAAATCGAGTGTTAAAAATGAGTGTTTCTATGTCAAATCTGGAGGTGTTACAATGGAAACATTAACTCTTGACCTCTTAACTCTGAACTCCTACAGGGGCTATGACACCAATAGAGTAAATTCACAGACTCCGCCCCCAGCACCATAGGCTCCAATCGAAGCTGAAGTGAAGCCGTTTCAGAACATTTTGCTCTACATATTTGAGTTGTTTGCCATGCTTGGTAAGTAATTTTTTCAAAGATTGTTTCAATTATTATTATTAGCTTTTACTTCTGTGGCTCTTTGGAGTTGAGACAAATCTGTGTGAAAGGCATTAGCCATGTTGCTCGCTGATAGCATAATATTCTGTTTTAGCTAGCTGAAAGGTATTAGCCATGTTGCTCGCTGATAGCATAATATTCTGTTTTAGCTAGCTGAAAGGCATTAGCCGTGTTGCTCGCTGATAGCATAATATTCTGTTTTAGCAAGCTGAAAGGCATTAGCCGTGTTGCTCGCTGATAGCATAATATTCTGTTTTAGCTAGCTGAAAGGTATTAGCCATGTTGCTCGCTGATAGCATAATATTCTGTTTTAGCTAGCTGAAAGGTATTAGCCATGTTGCTCGCTGATAGCATAATATTCTGTTTTAGCTAGCTGAAAGGTATTAGCCATGTTGCTCGCTGATAGCATAATATTCTGTTTTAGCTAGCTGAAAGGCATTAGCCATGTTGCTCGCTGATAGCATAATATTCTGTTTTAGCTAGCTGAAAGGCATTAGCCGTGTTGCTCGCTGATAGCATATTCTGTTTTAGCTAGCTGAAAGGCATTAGCCGTGTTGCTCGCTGATAGCATAATATTCTGTTTTAGCTAGCTGAAAGGCATTAGCCATGTTGCTCGCTGATAGCATAATATTCTGTTTTAGCTAGCTGAAAGGCATTAGCCATGTTGCTCGCTGATAGCATAATATTCTGTTTTAGCTAGCTGAAAGGCATTAGCCATGTTGCTCGCTGATAGCATAATATTCTGTTTTAGCTAGCTGAAAGGCATTAGCCATGTTGCTCGCTGATATCATAATATTCTGTTTTAGCTAGCTGAAAGGTATTGTTTGCGGGCAAATACCACAGCCTTGAAAAAAGCTTGCATGTGAATTTTCAGTCAAATCTTTGGTCAAATACACCTAAAACAATGTCTGGAATGTGAAATGTTGGTATAATGGTGCTACTTGAAGCCTGAAAATGATCTCCCATAAAAAACCCAGCAGACAGCAGTAGCAGACGTCCTGACTGGGTTCGACGTTAGCGTTTAGATCCCTCCAGAGTTTTGTGCACACGGTTTAGGTAAAAATGAAAAAGGTTGAGGTTTTACACTTAGTTCAGTATTACCTGTTGCCTGTGTTCTTGTCTTTTGGGAAAATACTTTACACAAGTAATGGCTCAAAAAGGATTCCTTTTTTTTTTTACTGTGCTGCAATTGATTTGTGCCATTAATTAGTGTCAACTAATTTTTATTCAATCTCCACATAGGATATGCTTGTGAAGATGGACTATGGGGGAGAGCAGAAGTGCGTTGAAGTTCCACAAAGTGATGAATGAAGGACATGCATATTGTATTTTGTATTTATTGAAATAAGTGATGAGAATGCTGTTATTTGCATTTACCAGCTCACCTATGTCAGACCTTTTGATAAACAAAATTCTAATGAAAGTGAGAACATGTACACTGTTACATCTTTCAGAAAATATTTTGAAATTGTGGTGCACAGTTCAGAATAAATGTTTTTCAAAAACCATTGCGTCTTTTTAATAAATGTTTATTTCCAAGAGAAATTTCTAGAAGTTCAGAACAGTAAAATTCCCGCTTTTTAGAATTAATTAGAAGATAACTCTTACGTAGTTAAACTAAAATACTCTTTGAGAGTTAATATATAAACTCTTAACACCAAGTGTTAAATTATCAACTCCAGACAGATTTGGTGTTTAACACTAAATCAGAGTTAACGTACCAACTCTCCAAAAAGAGTTAAATTAACACTCTCTGGTGTGGACCCATATAGACACTTTAATAGTGTTGAAATCAAACCAGACAGTGTTAATTTGGACGTGCTGGATTTGCTGTGTGGTGTGAGGGGTCACCTGTGATGGCCTTGGTTTACCTGAGGCAGGAGGATCTGGTGATGGCCGGGCTCTGCCTCTTGAAGTCCAATATGAGTTCTTTGGTTTTAAGGACGTTCGGCTTCAGGTTATTTTCTGACAACCGGCGGGACAGGTTTTATACCTCCGCCCTGTACGGCGTCTCATCTCCATCAGGGATGAGACCAACCACGGTCGTGTCATCGGCATACTTGATGATGACGTCGGTCGGGTGGGTCGGTGTGCAGTCAGGGTGTACAGTAGGGGGCTGAGGACACAGTCCTGCTGGGTGATAGTGGGGGGGTGGGATTGGTGGACTGTTTGAGACCGGTTGGTGAGGAAGTCTTTGATCCAGGAGCAGGTGGCGGGGGGATCTGAAGGTGGTCCAGTTTGGTGGTGAGGATGGGATTATGGTGAGCTAAACTGTAGTCCACAAAGAGCATCTACACGGAGCTGCTCCTGTTCTCCAGATGGCTCAGCGCTCTGTGAAGAGTGATGGCATCCTCCGTGCAACAATTTGCTCTGTAAGCAAACTGGTGGCTGTCGAGGGAGGGGGGTAGAGAGTTTCTGATGTGCTGAGACACTATCAACTCGAAGCACTTTATAACTACAGACGTGAGGGAGCAAACCAAGCTAAGCAGATAAGTTGTTGAGCAAGTTTGAGGCTGCTGTCAGCGGGCGGGGGCTCTGGACTTGGATGCCTCTCCACACTTGTAAAGTGTACAAAGTGATGTCAAGACCTGTTCTGTCATAAAGCGTCGTGTATGTTTTCATCCCTCTTTGACATTATCACAGAAAGTTGATTCATCTGGATGTTTTCAGATCATTCTTCAGTCTCAGCTGTCTGTAGGTTTCCAACCTTATACGGAGTATATTTACACAATAACTGAAACTATCACCAGTGATTAACAACGATGGGGTCAGTTTCATGATCAATAATAGCATTATCAACAATTAACTAAGATGTAGGCTTGCTGTAGGACAGTAGTTCTTACTGAGCAGCCATAACATATGATTGTTACGTTTGAAATGAGCTTAGCCTTGAACACCTATGACGCCGGTGTCACGGCACTGGATCTGAGATGTTTTGTGTTTATATTTCTCAGTGTTGTCTTGATGTTATATTTATTGTTCTAACTTCCAGTTTCAGTCACTGTGTTCTCGCTGTGTTTCATATCAAGTCCGTGTCCTTGTGCATACGTCGTGTTTTACTTTGACAGTCTCGCGTCCTTCGTTAGTGGGTTCAGTTTTGCTTCTCCTTTGTTCTGTTATGTCTGATTAGTCCCAGCTGTGTTTCCACCTGTTCCCCGTCCTCTTGTTATCCTGCCGCTGCATGTAAGTCCTCAGTCTTCCCCTGTTTGTTGTCGCATCCTCCATGATGCTGTGAGTCGTGTGCAGTTCCATGTTCTCCAGTCAAGTCTCGTCCAGTCACTAATGACCAGTCAGGAGTTTCTTAGTTCTACGTCTTGTTTTGTTTGTTTCTTTAGTATTCATGTATTTGCCGCCCTTTGTCAAACATTCTGTCTCCAAGTCCTGCGTTTGAGTCCCAACCAAGTCACAAACATGACAACTGGGGATATTTCTCTGCAGAATAATTTCTTACAGTGAATAAAAACAAAAATTTATTTGAGACTGAATCTTAATATCTAAAGAACGTTGTCTTTTTATTACAAATGAGCAATAACAGATTAAGATATCAGCATCACAGATCTAGTTAGAACTCTCCAAATATTACTGTTGTTGTAAACGTGGAATTCACCAACAATATCGACAGCAAGATGTTGATGCACGTATATTTTTAAAACTCACGAATTGTTCTCTTTCCAAAAACAAACAGACAAAAAAACAAAACGATGTCTTCCCAGCAGGAAGTGTGTTTTATTAGCATGGCCTTGGTCAGCATCCTCACACAGTGAGTCCAGCTCAGCTCCTTTCAAGGTTGAAAGGTTCAAAAGTTCATGTCAGACCATCATACACGTACCACATCCTCCTCTTACATTATATTATGCATATGCTGTCCTCAGAAGGCATGTTGACACACGGACACGTACTCCCACACATACATTCACACACCCTTCAACCCTTTGCACCACACCTCCCTGTCAGACCAACCTTTAATGATGCTAAAGAGAGAACGAGCGAGACAGGAAAACAGAAGGAGTGAAATGTTGCTTCTGCAAATGAAGTTGAGGTCATCCATGGAAGGAAGCGTAGAGGGGAGGAATTTTGAATGCAGTATGTTTTTAAAGGAAGAAATCTGCATAATTTGTGGCAGATGATTGACAGAACAGGGCGTGGAGGGAAAGGAGAACAGGGAGGGAGAAGAAAGTGAATGAGTGAAAAGATTCTGTAAACACCTCAATATTTGATTAGACGTTCTGGTTTCAGCTGGACATTAAACAGGGAATGCAGAATGGTAACTAGTAGCTGTGCAGACTAACACTGAGACACAAACAATTAAATATATAGGAAATAATGAAAAGGGAATCAGGTTTACAAATATGTTCATATGTTCGAGTCATAGGCGGTTTAGTGGGAGGAGCCTATCCATCCACGAGGTCTGTAACCTGCTGCAAAGGTGGTGCACCTTGGACAGGTCGTCATTCTGTATCAGGTACATTTCTGTAAGCTGTCATGGCCACCAAGGTCAAAGGTGACTGCACCACACACCCCCATCGCCTGATTGAGGCCGGGGAGCCATCCAGCCGAACCTACTCCTTCCAACCGGTTTCCAACCCGGTGACAGGACCGTGTCTTTTCCGGAGGCCGCCCAAGCCTCCAGCGGCGGTGGCGACGATGCTGGTCCGGAGGCCAGCAACCTGCTGAGCCGGCACAACCCTGCGGGCACGGTCATGAGCCCTTGCTCACGGGCGGCTGGGCAGATGTCCGGCATGCACCTACCTCTAGTGGAGGTGGGGCCGGTTTGGCGAGCACGCCGATCTCAAGCTTGGCGCACGCCAGGTCCAATAGATCAGGCTCCCCTGGCACAGGGACCTCCGTCTCCTCAGTCACCACCGCTGCCGCTCCCGGCTCGAGCAGCCCCTCGTGCGGCTCCTCTTCCTCCAGCCGGCACAGACCCTCGCGCGCCTCGTCCGCCGCCTCCGGTTGGAGCGGCTCCTCCCCTGCTCCGGGAGGAGCAACCCTTCACCCAGCTGTTCCCCCTCCTCTGGCAGGCGCCTCGTCTGCCACCTCCGGCTGCTGAGGTGCCTCACGCGGCTCCTCCACTGCTTCCCCACCATCAGGATACACCGGCGGGGGTGGCGGCGGCGATGCTGACCAGGCTTGGAGCATCGCCAGGTTCTCTCCAGGTGACACTCGGTCTGGACCCGCAGCTCTTCCCGCTGGGTGGCCGCCATCTCGGCCACCCTCTAGGCCAGCTCCTCTCTCTGGCTCGTTTGTAGGCCCGCCGTGCCGCGTCCTGGGTGTCGGCACCAGTGTGGCGTGAATAAGGCGGGAGCACAGGTCATCATTTAGAGCCATTTATTGTCATCGGCTGCAGCTCTTAAGCTGCCATCACAGCTTACAGCACACAACCCCTGCTCCCTCGTGTTTTACCACGGCGGGCGCGATTGCGGATGCCGTGCAGGTGCGTCCGCACGGCATCGCCAACCACGCCTCACCACAGCCCCTTTGCCTTGCTGTGCTAATTTTTAACCTGCCATGTTTTTGTTGTGATGCATTTTAACTGACAAACTTGAGATTTATGCCATGAAACTGCTCCTCCTCCCGCAGCCTAATGCATCTTTATTGCTCTCTTAAACAGCACCATCAAATACTGCTGCATCTCTATTCGACTCCCTGGGTGAGAGGAACAACCATCCCAACAAAAGCATCTTCCAATGCTGTTTCAAGTTTGCACATTGAAGTAGAACTGCAGGCGAGTTAGTGATAGCACTCACCTAAGTGAAAGCAGATAGTGTCCACAGCAGGGGTGCGTTCATATGTTTTGTTCCTTCATCAGTTATTTGCCAGTTGAGTGAATATCGTGCACCATGCTGTGGTCAGAGGTGCACCTAGAGTCACGATGGCACAACAAGCTGAGATGTCAGCAAGTTTTACTAATGCAACTAAATTCATGCACAACTTACATCATCTGGCTCAGGACCACTCAGCTTACCTCCACTTAGTACGGTGAGGTAATACACGATGATTACTGTTTTACTGCACAAATCTTATTTTGAACAAAGAGACACACTGGCTTTGCTCACAGTAAATAGTTGCATCTTTTTGTCTCATGAATAGCTGTGACGTGATGACCAGGTGATACTGGTCCAGTGATGCAGACAGGCAGGGCTCTTTTGGCACTTCAGTCTGTCTCTCTGGTTCACCTTCTGCATTTTCTCTGGGGCAGTTCACCCTCACTGTATTACCTTACTGGACATTACTGAAAGGCTAATGTCCATCTCCACTCCATTAACCTTCTTGGTTCTTCTCCTTCTCCAAGATCATTAGCTGGCCATCACCACGAGCAGACAGTTTACGTGACTGAATATTTATTTATTACAGTGATTATATTTAGCATTATGCTGAAGTAAAACATTGCAACTTATTAGAAATAAATAACTGCTTTCCTCATGCTGCTAAATCCCTGTGAATGTCAAAGGAAATAGCCACTGTGGTCCTGTGTGGGTACACTGCAGCTGGACACTGGCACGGCTAGAGACCCAGCTTTCATTACCAGTGATGATGAAAACTAGAACACATGAGTTGATGTGTTACACGAGTTTGCTCTTGAGTAAAGTTTGAATTCGATGGTAAAATCACTGCACGCGTGTAAATGGTAATAAACAAATGGCAATCTAAAAGCGTGTCCATCGGTGCACGAAGAAACTCCCGTTAGTAGCTATCGCCCAAACTGGAATCAGACATGTTTTATTGATTTCGCTCCAGAGTTCTGAAACTAACTCAAGTCCGTTGCTTGTCTTGACTTTAAGGAGTCAGATCATTTTGTTGTACCTTTATCATTTCTATTCATGTTAATATATGTTGTTTAGTATGAAAATCGACAAAGCTTCATCATGTAACATTTTACAGATCTTCAGTTTCGATCTATTATTATTATTATTATTATTATTATTATTATTATTATTATTATTATTATGGATGGCCTTTGACCAGAAGTTATACATGACATTTGACAACTATGTCTGATTTTATGTTTATTTTGTATTTTCCAATACCTCGTTAACACTGCTTGAAGTATAGTAGCACAGTAGCATGAAGTAGAATAAAATCAAAATACCTAAATAAACTACAAATCCCTCGAAACTAAACCAGAGTATGTTCAGTGGCTTTCCAGCAGTGATGGGCTGTTTTACAGCTTGTGTAACGTGTACATTTACACTTACAATTACATGAAAATCAATGAAAATTCTTTAGTGAAGCTCCTCATGTCAGACTAAAATGTTTGTTCAGGGTCATGAAAAATGCAACATTGAAACTTCTTTGTCATGAAGTCGTTTTTTGGATCAAAGGACCGGACTGTGGAGCCTCTGCATGTGCAGGCGGTCTGAGTCTCTGTGTAATTGCTTTCTACTGATGCAGTCAGAGGGTGAAGCTGTTTTGGATTCTGTGCCCGCTTTGCATCGCCCCAGGCAAGGAAGAGAATACACCAATCGCACACTTAGAGAAGTCACACATGCAGACACCGATAGGGAGGCACACGCACAACCGGCAGCAGAGATGCGCACTTGTTTTTGTCGTACGCACGCACTCCTTACTTATTGGTCTTATCTGACCCGTCTCTCCTCCGATCTCCTCCTGTGCTTTGAATGTAGCTTTGATAAGTGAGCACTAAGCAGGGGGCAAAGAGGAGATGGTGGAGGCTTAATGAAGAGGAGTGAGAACAGACAAGGTGGAGGAGAGCAAGGAGAAGGTGGTAGGAAGGAGGACAGAGGAGGCAGGAGGAAGGGGCTGAAGTGTGTGCGTGTGTGTGCTGTGTCCATGGTAGCAGTGGACACACACTGAGGAGAGAGATTGGAGAAGGACAGCAGAGAGCACACCCACTCCTTAGAGCGAGGGGTTGAAGTAGAGAGGAGGGGGTGATGAAGAAGAAGACAGATAACACTCGAGATGAGAGTGAAACAGGTGTGTGTATCAAGCACAATCAGCTAAACTATCGCTTTTCCCTTTACACACATGCACAACTGTCCCTCTGTGTTTTTGAAGTCCGATTAGCAGCTGGAAATGTAAAACTGCTCTGTTCGTATCATCTGTCCTCCTCTCTGTATGCACAAACATTAAAAACCTTCTCTCACACACATACGCTCAGATTGGAAGCCTTTAAAAGCTCTAAATTTTAAGAGCTTTTAGAAATCAGAATAACGTCCACTGGAGGTGAATGAATGAGTCACCAAATCAGCTGCTGAACACATTGGGAACATGAATAGCAGCTAATTATCTAAGGACCATTTGGAAGAAGTCTTCATCCAGCCTGGGCAAATAAGTATGTTTCACCGAGAGTATCAAAGGTGGTTTTTACCTCGAATGTACCTCCTCAAAGTTTATGACAGGTACTTAGAACAAGGTTGAGTCACAATTTGGAGGAATTTTGGACTGAATGTGAAATGAAAGCAGGCCGTACACGGTTGCTGGTGCCTGTTTGCACAATGAACACATTCTGTGCATCTGTGGTGGTTTTATCAGATTCTTGTTTTTCTTTTAGCAGAGTCCTCGTGTGGCTACGGCTCTGAAATCCAGACAGGCGACTCCCATATGTTTAACTACCAGTGTTGGGGAGTAAGGAATACATGTACCGCCGTTACGTATTTAAAATACAAAATATGAGTAACAGTATTCCGTTACAGTTACCGTTTAAAAAGGTGGTATTTAGAATACAGTTACTTTGTTGAAATAAATGGATTACACGGCGGTACTTCCCTGTTTCATATTGTGGCGGGTCAGGACTGTTTGGGTTTTGTTTGACAGCTACGTTCTGTTGTTCCAGGCAGCGTTACGGTTGCCATGGTGACGCTCTCTCTCTGCGTGTTTCCTGGGTGAGAGAGGCCTTTTTTTGTTGTTGTGCTAAGCTAACAGGCAGAATGCTACAGGTATAGCTCTAAAGAATGTAGCATCATGGGCAGTGTAGTCCGTGCTGCAGGGAGAATGGACTGCCATACCCGTTATGTGTCTGTGAGCGAGGGAGGGAGAAAAAGGAAAAGTACGAGCTGTCATCGAGCAGAAACGGGAGCTGGAAGCATGTAAATATAATAATAACCACTGCAGCCAAGAAGAGAGCCTGACGAGCCCAGCTGTAAGTAAGCTATTAAGACTCGACTGTACACCGTGTTCGTGTTTTCCTCTGAAACAATAAGTTCTGTTGGAGCAGCCTTTCAACGCCTCTCTCTGTCTCTGCTAGCAAAGTTGACCCAGACAACAAAGTAAAGCTAGTTTTCAGCTACGAGCCGACACAGAACCCACCGTATTAGCCAGAGGTCCCTTTACTACGGTTCGGAGCCGCGGACCTTCAGTAACAGTAATAAATCACAGCAATAGCACATTCATGTAGTTGTAAACAGCATGATAATATATTAAGTAATCCAAAGTATTCAGAATACGTTACTCTCATTGAGTAACGTAACGGAATACGTTACAGAATACATTTTGGGGCATGTAATCTGTAATCTGTAATGGAATACATTTTATAAGTAACCTTCCAAACACTGTTAACTACACACCAGAAATAAAGATGCTAATACAGACTTTGCTGTCTGCAGCTAATTTAGTCCTAAATGTCTAAACGTTGGCTTATTGCTAGAATTTAAAAGTAGAATGGGTCTTTTAACTTTTTTAGGTTTTATGGTTGATCATAAATCTGCCATTTTATTCCTCTGTTGCTTGCTTGAGTCGTCTGATAACTTCACCATCACCACCAAACACGGTCACTTGTAGCCCCCCCAGAAATCAACAGGATGTCGGCCATGTTTCGAGGCTTCAAAGCTGAAATATGAACGATGCCACAGTAATTAAATCCATCTTTTATACGCAGTCTTACTATTATTTTGTGCCTAATTGAAACTTGTGGATAGACTTGAGGATGAATGTTTTTGCACACTGCAACGGAAACAACAAACACACAAAACAAAGAAAATCTATAACATCACCGCCATCATCGCTGCCGAAGAACGAGTGGACAGGAAACTTTATGAGAATAGAGAGATAGGAGGGAGTGATGGAGAGGAGGCGTAGGTGTGTGTGTGTGTGTGTGTGTGTGTGTGTGTGTGTGTGTGTGTGTGTGTGTGTGGGTGCTATTCAGTCCTGCTGGCCTTGTGTTTCTCTTACGTTAGCTGAAGGTTGAGCCTTGGTTCCAATGAATAGACCCGAGCAGCACAAGCACATGTTCCTGTGTCTGTGTGGCTTTTGTGCGCACACACAAACACTCGGTTCTGGCAGCCTTGGGCTCAGGACCCACACATTGAAGACAGACTCTCCTTTTGTTCCCTCCAAACAGCTCTATAGAAAAGTAATAAAGATAGCAGAGCTCCGACAGCCAATCCAGCCATCTCTCTGGATTATTTTATTTTTCTTCATCATTCTGTTTCTCTTCTGCTCACCTTGATCGTCTCTCCTCCTCAGCCGTTATGCGTCTGCTGCCTTTCACAGCGATCTCCTCCTCTCTCTCTTTGGTATATCGAACATTAACATTTCTTTGTCTTCTCATCTCCACTTGTCTTTTTGTTTAGTTTGTTGACTTTGCTAACATGCACAATTTGCTCTGGCACTAGAAATGAAGAGACAACAAGAACAAACATTTTAATTTTTCATCCTCTCGTCTTTCATCTCCCTGGATTTTATTTTTGTTACTTCATCGTCTTTATTGCTAATGTTCTCTCCATTTGTTTCCTGCCTTTGTCTGTCGCTGTCTCCTCTCTGCAGTTCATGCTGAGCTTGCCTCCAGCCCTCCGTGCCTATTTCTCCCTTTTAGCCTGTTTTTCTCTCTCCTTCGATCTGTTTATTGTCTGCTTGTTTTTCTGGCCTCCCCAGCTCTTTCCCTCCCCAGCCCGAGTGAAACACCACAAACTCTCCTCCTATTTCACCCCTTTACTGTCTCTGCTTTCCCTTCATACCTGCTTCCCTCCCTGTCCTCTTAATCTCAGTCGTTCTCCCTCTCTTTAATCAACTCTTTATTTATATGTCTACATATACTAATACTTCAGTGGCAGCCCTCCTCGCCTGCCATTTTTCATGTCGTATTTTGAGTCCTTTTGTGACTCCTGCTGTTATTGTTGTTTTTTCACCCTCAGGTTATTTTCTTGCACTTCATGTGTAGAGCACACTGACTGCAGTTTCTCAGGTCTCTGTGACTAAATGTGTCGTTTTATTGTGAAACGTAGATGAAATTATATGAAAATCATCAAGAGAAGATGTTTTTTATAAGATGTGCAAATCACAGAGACATGGTGAAGATCTCAGGAGGGAAACCTCAACCTGAAGGTAGTCACATCTCAAAACTCCCGATTTGATCAATGAGAACTTCAATTTGATGCAATTATAACAAAGAGTTACTTGGATTGCTGTTTTTAACTAATAGTGGATGCGTACATGCTTACACTAGGGATGCAACGATACCAATTTTTTCAAACCGATACGATACCGATACTTGGATCTGAGTACTTGCCGATACAGAGTACAAAAAACGATACTTCTACCACACACACAAATACAATGAATTGGAAGACAGGTTTTATTTTATTCTCTGCCGATAAAAAATAATATCTTAATAAAAATGACCACAAAAAAATTTCAAGTGAAAAATCAGCACTTCTGTTAAATTATTGCAGAGTCTCCACATTGTAATTTAACAAAATATCACTGAACTATTGGCACTGTCTCGAGCTTTCAGAATAATAAATAAACACTTCTGTTTGGAATAAAATAAATACAAATTAGGTTTGAGAATAAATTAAACTTTTAAATTGTTGCAGAGTGTCCATATTGTAAACAAACAAACAAAATAATTATTATTAAATAAATAATAAAATATAAAAAATTATAAAATAAATAATAAATAAAATAATAATTGGCCCCCTAGTGGCCAATCTAAAAAACTACAACAGAAATGACAAGCCACCCTCTTACTAATGAAATAAGTTAGTATCGGTTCATGGTATCGGTTAACTTTTACGAGTATGAGTACACACACATTTTACAGTATCGGCCCCGATACCCGATACCAGTATCGGTATCGGTGCATCCCTAGCTTACACATAAGAGCTCGTAAATATTTATTAATTAATTATTTATTGAACATTTTGTGTCTTTCAGGCAGTTGAGCAGCCGCTAATTGTGTAGTGGACAGACGCTGTAAGATAAAGAGATCATTTCATTGATTTTCATTGATTTTCATTGATTTTCATGGTTTTAGATACGTGTGACTCTATTGTTGTAAATACATGTGCTAATTTTTAGTTTATTTGTGTCCCAGGGCTGTGAACACTATTTAAAGGAGAGGGTGAGGAAGATGCTTGGGAATTTTTGGTGTCATTTGGGATTTTTAGGTTTGTATGTTTTAAATTTAAATATAGGGTTATCGATGGATTGGAGCAATAGATGTTTTTAGGGCTGACTGTATTTTGGGAAGGACCCCTGGCAGGGTGTAATGGCCTGCCAGTTACTAACAGGAGGCCTTTGTTTGCTGCTGGTAGAGCTCATGCTCAACAGGGCTGCCGTATTAAGCCAGTGAACTGTTACAAACATGAAAATTCAATATTTTAAAATCAACCAAATCATGCAGGAGAGGAGAAATTCCTTCAGTGATCCTACAAACATACTCAATGAGAGCAAACGTTTATCAGCATGCCATGCGCTTCATCTATCGATTGACAGCAGGGAAAGTAAAGCGACTAGATTTCACCTCCACCTCATCTTCAAGAAACTTTAAAAAGTCCAGTCGCTCTTCTTTCCAGGCACCTTTACCTGGACCACGGGCTATTATTGTAAATGGTGGACATATGCCGACTGCTACACATTAAAAAAATTAATGTATTAATTTCTTTATTTTATGGCTGGCAGCGATGTTTTGCTGTGCCATTCTTGACCATGATTGTGACCCTTGTGCATGGCGATCAGAACCAGAAATCAGGAAAAGGACGTGCTGTGGATGTTCTTCAGAGCAGATTCAACATTCAAATTGACAACGTTGATCCACAGCCACCCACGAAGGACACCTCTGATGATGACCATTACCGATGAGCAGGTAAGGATACTAAGTACACTCTGCAGACCCAGTGACATCAGTTCCATTAAAAACAAAGATGTTTCCTGAACTCTGTCCTCTTACTGCTGTTAAATATCCCAATTCTTTGATCTTTGGGCTGAAGGAAGAACAACAATGCTCAATCACTTTATTCCATATTCCATGCAACACTTTGAGCATTAAAAAACGTCCAGACGGGAGATGTGGACAGGAGGGTGTCTGAGCGTTTCTCACAGTCAGCCCCCCCCCAAAGTCATAAAACCTAAACATCCACATTCTTTCTCTCTTACGGCGCCTAAGTCATGACCTCGGCTTCCTGTGCGGTATGTTCTGTTCTTTCTAATCAGGCAAATAAGGCCATGATTCACTGTAAACAGTATTTCTTATAAAGCAGCAGTATAATGCATCATAAAACAATATCAGTCATTCACAATAAATCAGCAGTCTAATGTAATACAAATCAGTCTCATAAATCTAATAGTTGTCACCTTCTTCTAAGTCAGGAGAATAATGCAACCTAAAACTACAAAATCATTTCACAATCTTTAATTAGAGGTATAACGTGGCGTAATAATCTCACACTGCTCAAGACTTTATTGTATTGTCTTTCACGATGGCGTCTATCTGGGTTAAGGAGTTTACAATATACATTTTTACTGACTTTGATCCTAAATGGCTGTCACATTGTGGCAACCCTGAGCATCTCTCCCATTTAACTGCATTCTTATCCTGGTCTGGTTATTGTGAGGCTTGAAGCATACGCAAGCTGGTCAACAAACACACGCTCGTCGTCACATGACCTCAATCAGGCCTAACGCGAGGTCAGTGACACAACAAGCCCGAGGCTGCTGGCTCTGATAGATAAACAAGGGCAAGAAATCACTTGCAATACCTTCCTTATTTTCATGATGTTGGATGTATTTCAGGAAATGACCGCTGGCCCATGTTATTGCATTTGACCCAATAATGTTGCTGCAGTGACAGAAGAGGTTCGCAGGCTTTCAGTGGCGCAATAGCAGGAATATCTATCTATCGTTTTTCTTGCCTTATTATATTATATATCCAGAAATAAACTAGCATGACATTTGTTCAGTGCCTGAGTAGAACTGCAAACGTGAAAACACTCAAATATGTCGTTTTGAGAGTCTTTGGCAATCACCACATCCTGTCGTACTGGTGACTGGTTTTAACAACATAAACTGTCCAGTGAATGATTCCCATGTTGAAAATCTCACCAGTTCAGTAGGTGCAGTTCATTAATTACCACAGAGAGACAGATGCCCGCAGGTGACAGCCCTGCAGGATGAGAAATTTAACACCTTCCTCCCAGAAGGCTGAAACATTAACACACCCCACTTCCACACACAGCCTGCACCTCCCTGCTCCTTCTTCTTCTCTCCCTCTCGCTCAGTGTTAAGTGCTCCCTGTGACCCTGGCTAATAGCGTTCCACTTTACGTGTCGGATAAACACACAAACACACAGAGTCACACTTACCACCGTTATACATTTCAACTATGACACCAGCTAGTACCACAGCCACAGGATACAATGATGAGTGTGTTTCATTTAAAGTCTTATTGATCAGAGCAGTTGATTACGTCCATTTGTAAACCCCCGTGTCTGCTTGGTGTGGAAGGCCTTTTTGTCGGCGTGATATTAAAGTGTATTTGTGGGCTAATTGTGTGGTATCACTAGAGGTACGAGACTATTGTTACACACAGTAAATTCACAATAATAAAAAGTGTTAATCTTATTTAACTGGTCAGGTTTTCACAAGAAACAACGAAATAATTATTTGCGAGTAAATTTAAATAGTTTGTGAATGATTTTAAGTGATGTGTAAACAACTTTAAGTAGCGCATGAGCAGTTTTAAAAGCAGTTCAATTCAATTCAATTCAATTCAATTTTATTTATATAGCGCCAAATCACAACAAAAGTCGCCTCAAGGCGCTTCATAGATACAGAGAAAAACCCAACAATCATATGACCCCCTATGAGCAGCACTTTGGCGACAGTGGGAAGGAAAAACTCCCTTTTAACAGGAAGAAACCTCCAGCAGAACCAGGCTCAGGGAGGGGCGGGGCCATCTGCTGTGATTGGTTGGGGTGAGAGAAGGAAGACAGGATAAAGACATGCTGTGGAAGAGAGACAGAGGTTAATAACAGATATGATTCAATACAGGGAGGTCTGTTAACACATAGTGAGTGAGAAAGGTGACTGGAAAGGAAAAACTCAATGCATCAGTTCGAAATATTGTGTATCTGCAGGTACAGAATGATACTTAACCATCTTATATTATAAGTACACTGTGCTTTACTGGGCATGGGGCACATTATCCAGTGACAGAATTAAATTATTTAATTGATTTATTTTACACCTTTTATTTAATAATTATTTTTTGTAATGTGCGTGATGGGTGTTCTGTAACTGTTATAATGTAGCTAGAAGTTAGACGCTACTTTAAATTACTTATGCACTACTATGAAATTATGTAACTTACTGAACAGTATATTTATTTCTTTGTCTAAAACCTAGTATACCTGCATTTAAATATTTGTAGGTGTAATTACAGTTTAATTTCCAACAAAACACATGACAAAAACAGATTTACCAATAATAATAATTCACAGGTTTAATAGTTGTAGTGTCTGTACCTCACAGTATAAAGCACCCTGAGGTATCCTGAATGCATCCTTTTTGTCTGGAACACTTGAGATCATTGATTTGGGGCATCATTGTGCCTTTGTGTAGTTTTTTGTTATTGCTGATGCAGCAAAGAGCAAACTGTTTTAAAGCTGAGCTGACTGAGACAGGTTTGGAATTGATAGGGGTTTGAAAACATACTGAAATTGTGTTTTACAGTAATACAATTATCTACGATCCAAATATTGAGACTTGAGATTTTAATTTTCCCAGATCAGCACGCGCTCAGTCTAAAAGAAAAGCAGTTGAAAATCACTGGAACCAAGGCGCTCTGTTTACCACTGTTATTATATCAGTTTTTTTTAATGTAACAGGTCAAAATGGGCTCATTGCAGCAACATATGAAGAGGATTCAAAGATGACGTGACATGACGTTTTGGTCATAGATCATTTCAGACGTCTAACATCGCTGCCACTCTTAGTCTTTACCTCTTCTGAATGTCACGTTTTGAGAACTGCATGCAATAATGTGCCTTTAAAACTTTGCGTACAATGGCACCCCCGTGTCTGGTTCAAGGTAACGCTGATGGGTTGCCATGGTTTTGGTAGTGAATGCAGCCATCTCACAGCACAGCTCGCTCTGCATTATCTCTCGTTTCCTTTTCTCCCTTCTCTAGTTTGTCTTCTCCATAAAGGCTTGAGCTAGTGGGAAAAAAGCCAAGCTCTGGAAACAAGGTAGGAAAATACTACGTAAGAGTAAGTGCTCGAAACAAATATTTGTGTCAAGCAGAGGATGCAAGAGAAAAGGAGTTATTATTATTCACGCATGTAAATGGCATCTGGAGAAAAACACTTTTTTTCCACTATTTGTATTTTGTGATTCAGTTAATCAACCACTAGAAACCCAAATTAATCCTCTGCATTCCTATTCACATTCAACAAATATTGTTACCTTACTGTTACCTGTTATTTTAAAGTCACACTAATAAATCAGGCATTCTCTGTATGGTTGGCTGATCTTTTGTTCAGCGCCAAAGAAAATACAGTCAATCAATCAATCAATCAATCAATCAATCAATCAATCAATCAAGGCTTTATTCGCCACGTGCAGGTTGCCCTGCAGTGAAATAGGACCCCCCCGACCTTACACACACAACACAGACATCACATGGGGATGCAGGTCGGAGGTCGGTAGCGTTACAGAAAAACACTGAAATATACACTACAATGGGAAAGTACAAGAGGAAAAAAAGAGAGCTCTACTCATGCTGGGCTCCTGGGAGGACAGCATGAGAACAAAAAAACTCCTCTGCAGAAAAAAGCACATAAATGTCCACAGCACAACATTATGGAGCCCGTGACCAGCCACAGGGTCGGGTGGGGGGTGAGGAGTAATCCGAAGCAAACACAGCAGCCATCCTGCCCAGCGCTACCATTCCAGCGCAGGCTCAGACCCGCCGTGTTCCCAGGAGGGATGTAATCCAGTCTGCACTCAGAGATCTTATTCGAGTATTCACGGCAGCCGTCAGCCTTTCCAAGATCGTATCCGTGCTGCACTCAATGAGCCCATTTTGAGAAACTCATGCCTCTCCCATCGTTTCAATCCCAGCGGGCAGTCCAGTGTCAGGTTTTTCAGATGATGGGCAGAAATTAGGGTGACGTGAAGAAACTGATTTAGAAGAGAGATTATTTACTCGCCCTCTTCGTGAATCGCTACCTTATCGTGGTGGAGGGGTTTGTGTGTCCCAGGGAACCCAGGGGCTTTGTTGTCTGGGGGCTTTTGCCCCCTGGTAGGGTCTCCCATGGCAAATTGGTCCTGGGTGAGGGACCAGACAAAGAGCTATTCAGAAGACCCTTATGAGAAAAACATTGAGGGAATATTTACCCTGCCCGGGATATAGGGTTACTGGGGCCCCGCCCTGGAGCCAGGCCCGGGGAGGGTGCCCGAGGGTGAGCGCCTGGTGGCCGGGCCTTAGTCCATGGGGCCCGGCCGGGCACAGCCTGAAAAGGGGACATGGGGCCATCCTCCCAGGCCAGTACCCCTGGACTGGCAGACCGGGGTGGTCCGGGGACCGGAGGGTGTGTTCCCATGGTTCAGGGTGTGTTCAGATTTTGTAAAGGAAGGTGATCAGGCTCTGTCTTCAGTTCTTTTGTTCTCCTATGGCACGGCATCTTGATGAATAGCCCTCATTTCTTCTCCAAAGGGGAATCATTAGGAGAGGTCAACCTGTGTGCACACATGCACATACTGAGAACATATTATAGCTTAGCACACAAAAACCTGCACAGATAGAGGTTGGAGTCAGCTAGGTGGCGTCCTCATCATCCAAGAACGTGTATTTGTGAGATGTCGTTTCAAGTATGAATATTAGTGCCCACTTTTTTTTATCACAAAGTCACAGGTTAAAAACCTTGAATCCAGCTCCATGTGGGACCTTTAAAAAATTGGTTTTCTAAATGTTTTATTGCCCTATTAGAGTCATACATCTTCAACTAAGAAGGTGTTGATTCTGTTATGTGAAAAGAAATGTCACTTTTGTCACGTTTGAAAACCTGACCTTCACTTTTAGACAACAGTCAAAGTGAAGGTCATTTCAGGACCATCTTTGAACAGAGGCGGTGGTTTACGACACCAACTCTCTGCCATCTATAATCCAGTTTTGAGTTCCCTTCCCAGACGCCTTAACGCCCACTCACATCCTGGGCCATCTGACCTCAGGCAATCACATGATAGGGTGGGGCCAGGTTTCACAGTGAACTCACCTGAAACTCTGGCTGATTGGGACCCACACCCAGTTTCACACCTTGGCTCAGGTGATTAGAGGATCATCAGGGGGTCCTTTTGTCCCTCTGTGGGGGGAAACTCCCACTAGGTTTAAAACTGGGACTCTCCACCATTTTACCTTAGAACTGAAGAAGCTTCTCGGATGAAGGTGAAACGTCTTCAAGCAACTTCAAGAAGTCCAGACGCTTTTCTTTCCAAGCTCCGTAGACTTCAGGAATAAATCTTGTTTTATTTTTTATTTAAAAAAAAATGAAGCAAAAACAAAACAACTGGGTTAAACCACATAAACATGTAGTCAGCAAACCTGCTTTCATGAGTTAAGCTTCTGAAAAAATACATCCAGTGCTGTGGACGTAGATGTAACATGAAAACTCCTTTCAGTCGGATATCTTTAATGTTTATATCAGAAGGGACGAGCAATGTTAGATTCCTGATTTTGGTGGTCAACAAATTTTTAGATCTTTTCTTCTTGTCTATAAAGCTCCACCCAGGCAATGGCAAGTGTTTGGCTGAGTTAAAAGAGCTTGATTTTGCTGCTCTGCAGAGGGCAGCACAGATGCGCTCTTAGTGAACAACAAAGGGAAAGAGATGTTCTATTGAAATAGACTTAGAAAATGACAGCTGGATTTAACCCTTTAAAGCCGGTCGGAGCAGGCACGCTCCATTTTGCGTAACTATTTTTAAATCTCTGTAGCTCTGCAACCACGTGAGCTAGCACAATAATTTTTTTTGCATATGAAACCGGAGGAGTTGTACTTACATCTTATGCCATCAGCTTGTCCTCGGTCACAGTTTCCTTCCACATATAACTTTGCAAAAACTGCATAAAAAGCGCTTGCAGCAACAAAAACATAATATTCCAGAAACACGCTTTGCCGATCCAATCAGCTGTTTGTAACACTTCCTACGTCCATCAGCGTGAACTATCGCATGTCCGCCATGACCTGACCGAAACCGGAAGTGACGTCATTTTGCGGAAATGTAATTTTTTTTACCACGAGGCCTTATGAGCCTATACTGGTGTTTTTAAAAGTTATGTTTGACTTTATGACTTTCTGTGTCGTTTCTGGGATGCTTAGGACTCATATTGCACTGCTGGAAATAGTTTATTTTGATGCATATGCTGCTTTTTTGCAAATTTGCATTATAATATTTATTTTAGTTTTTCCTGCAGTGTATAAAAATTGGTGTATTTCAAAAATAAAACTATGAAGACACTCAAAATAAATTTCCTGTGGTGGGAAACTATTTTGTGCAACTTTTTTGTATTTACAGTTTTGAGGGATAAGCCTCTTAAATTTCTCTAACTAGAAATATATGTTAAAAAAAACAAAATCAATTTTTTTGTAGTTTATTGCACTTTTTTGCAATTTATGTAATTACTATGGACTTAATGCATACATATTATTAAAATTTGGGCTATAATGGTTATATTGATGTACAGCAACTTGAAATGCTCCCAAAAATGGCTCCACAGCATGTAAAAATATAATATAAGCTCTGGTGGACTTGGTTCTATGGTAGGTCTTAAAGGGTTAATCCATGTACTGCATATTAAAAACCAGGGCCAGGTTCTTTGGAACAGGCCAAGCAGATAACCACCTGGGTACCACTGGTGAGCCACAGAGTTTGGTAGGAAGAAAGATCTACCTGTAAAGACACACAAAGAAGAGAATACCATACAGAGAATTTATTCTTCTGCATTAAACCCAGGGTAGCGTGGTGGAGTAGTGGTCAGCAATGTTGCATCACAACACTGAGGCAACATTGTGATCTTGAGTTTGACTCCACCATCTGGCCGTGGAGTTTGTGTGGGTTCGTCCGGCTTCCTCCCACAGTCCAGACAAAGGTAGTTAGTGGGGTTGGGTTAATCAATGACTGTCCATAGGTGTGAATGGTTGTCTGTCTCTACTCTCTACCCTGGTTTTGCCTCTCCCCTTATGGTAGCTGGGACAGGCTCCAGCTCCGCTGTGACCCTGATGAGGATACTGTAGAGAATAGGTGGGAGGGTGTTAAATCTGTAGTTACAGCAGCACACTCCTGAACTGAATGAATCAGTGTCACAGTCCTACCTTGTACCAAATTAAAAGAACAAAAATGAAACAGGACTGAAAAAAAATTAAGTTTAGTTTTTGTCAAATGAAACAAATGTGAGAAACACGCTCTCCGAGCTCGATAACATCTGCAGCAAATAAAGGGATTTACAGCAGATATTCACTGAATATTCAAATCTTCTCTAAATTTTAAAACCTCCCCCAAGAAAGCCCTCACTCTCATTTCCGCTGCCTCTTCAGTCTGACAACCAACTAACCGTGCTTCAACACAGTATAGACAAAGCAGGCATCCTTCTTCAAAGTATGGACGAGATTTGCATAAAAAGATATGAAGGAGACAAGAAAAATGCTTACACACTTCCTGTCTCCACATTTCAATACCTTCCTGTAGTTTGTGTTTCATTGCATCTCTTTTTCTGTTTGATGTCCTTTTCCTCTTTTGCCTAGGTCAAGGTTTATGAAAGCTAGAACATCTGTTGTCTCATCAAAACCGTGCTCTCTGCTGCCAGCCGGCATGTTTTTCTCCTGCTCTGTGCCTTTCTGTCTTATTTTCCTCAGCCTTTCAAACACAAACAATCTTTCTTCAAGGAGGTGAGCATAATGAAAACACCTTGACCTTGAGGAGAAAAGATTGCAGCATAGCACTGAGTTCTTTTGTGTGGATAAAATTTAATTCAGCTCAGTTCAATATTAATTTAGACAGAGTTTACTTTCAGACACTTTCATAATGTAGATTGTACAAAACAGCTAAGCAAGAAATATAAAGACGAAGGAACTGAAACGGTGACCAATGAAAATGATTATACTGGCATCCTGCATCATTACGATAATTGAAAGAGACATAAACACTTGTTTAACTAGAACCAAATACACGCAGGTTTGCTGTTTATTTTACATCTCTCCACATAATTCTGAATATTAGCTGATGAGGTGCTAAAGTCTTTAACACCTTTTTTACCTGACTGAACAAACAGCAGAAATTTATAGTTTCAGTAAATAACTACAGATTTCATTGACTATTATGACACTTTCACTTTGGTAAGGTAGCTCAAGATACTAATCTGAAAATTCAACATCATGTGTACAATGCATCAACACATCACAACCTCCAGGTCTGACAAACAGCCAAACTATCTGTTTAGGTCGAATCCACCCCCCAGGTTTACAATACAAACACACAGCCTGGTACTAAGACATGCTTTTGGTTTCTGCAGCCATCTTTTCATTTACAGACTGCTGTAGTCAGCTGTGTACAGTGTTGGGAAGGTTACTTTTAAAATGTATTCCATTACAGATTACAGATTACATACCCCAAAATGTATTCTGTAACGTATTCCGTTACGTTACTCAATGAGAGTAAGGTATTCTGAATACTTTGGATTACTTAATATATTATCATGCTGTTTACAACTACATGAATGTACTATTGCTGTGATTTATTACTGTTACTGAAGGTCCGCGGCTCCGAACCGTAGTAAAGGGACCTCTGGCTAATACGGTGGGTTCATGTCGGGCTCGTAGCCGGAAACTAGCTTTACTTTGTTGTCTGGGTCAACTTTGCTAGCAGAGACAGAGAGAGGCGTTGAAAGGCTGCTCCAACAGAACTTATTGTTTCAGAGGAAAACACGAACACGGTGTACAGTCGAGTCTTAATAGCTTACTTACAGCTGGGCTCGTCAGGCTCTCTTCTTGGCTGCAGTGGTTATTATTATATTTACATGCTTCCAGCTCCCGTTTCTGCTCGATGACAGCTCGTACTTTTCCTTTTTCTCCCTCCCTCGCTCACAGACACATAACGGGTATGGCAGTCCATTCTCCCTGCAGCACGGACTACACTGCCCATGATGCTACATTCTTTAGAGCTATACCTGTAGCATTCTGCCTGTTAGCTTAGCACAACAACAACAAAAAGGCCTCTCTCACCCAGGAAACACGCAGAGAGAGAGCGTCACCCTGTAACCATGGCAACCGTAACGCTGCCTGGAACAACAGAACGTAGCTGTCAAACAAAACCCAAACAGTCCTGACCCGCCACAATATGAAACAGGGAAGTACCGCCGTGTAATCCATTTATTTCAACAAAGTAACTGTATTCTAAATACCACCTTTTTAAACGGTAACTGTAACGGAATACAGTTACTCATATTTTGTATTTTAAATACGTAACGGCGGTACATGTATTCCATTACTCCCCAACACTGGCTGTGAGTGGCTAATATGCATCGTATACACATCGCTGGACTGGACCTTTGGAGCAACAGTAATGCAGTTATCTAACAAATTATTAATTAGTCTTGGTGAGTGAAATTCTAGTTAATCTCTTACTTCATGATTTGTTGGTCCACAGTGTTGTTAGGACAGTGCTAACCACATTTGCCAGGATTCATGTGCAAATGTTTTCACATCTGGCTGGACAGAAAACGATGGACATGCTGGTGTGTTTGAGATCAAAATTCATGGTTCCATCAATTGTGGCAAGCCTAGACGGTGCTGAAGCAGCGAAGCAGCCATATAGACCGTCATATTACCACCATGTTTTATGACAGGCTGTGCTGGTTTTATGCCAGATGTCACAGAACTCAAACCTTCCAAAAATTTTAGCTTTTGTCAGTCCACAAAATGTTTTTCCAAAAGTCTCCTGAGTCTGAGACTTTGAGTTATATTTTGTCAGGATGCCGTCTGTGCCTCGCGTCTTTCATTGTCGATGCATTTTTGAAGTTATTTTGGTAAACCAGCCACTCCTGGGAAGGTTCACCCCTGTTCCAGGTGTCCTCTGTGGACCAGTGTTGCCAACTCCTCAGTAAGGAAAATTGCTATTGGTTGTCCTAAAAGTCGCTAGAAGTCGCTAAATGACGTCATCGCCTAATTTGCATAATTGGTCATGCTAATGTAATTGTAACCTACGCTGCTGGAGAGAGAAATAACATCATGGACGAGACATAAAGTGAGCAAAAAACGTCCTAAATGCATTTAGAATTTATTTAGAACTACAAATTAAATTTATTTTAGCAATTATTGTTTTTTGTAATGTCACAATTCCAACCCTGCTCCTTTACCCGGGCTTGGACCGGCAAAAGTGACCCGAAATAGGCACTCTGGTGGAGTTACTTTGTGTGTGTGTGTTTATAAGTAGTTTTAAACCTGATCCACAAAACAGCATAAGAGTAAAAGAAGAACTGACTGCGTTACAGCACCCGCTGCTCGTTGAGAGTAAAAGCAATTTCACGTCTTTTTTTCTAAAAAAAAGTCGCTAGGGGGTCTAAAAACTTCCTAAATATAGCGACAAAGTCGCTAAATTGGCAACACTGCTGTGGACCAATAATCACCGTGGTTCACTGAAGTCTTGGAAATGTCTTTTTAACCCTTTCCAGGCTGAGGACTTTATTTCTGATCTCTTCTCGAGATTCATCCGGATAGAAGGTGGATTATGCAGGATGCATTAACTATATGAAACATTTATGACTCATCACAACACTGGTAAGAGAAAAGCATCTTCACATTTCACCTGTTAATTGCTGCTTTTTGGAGTCTAATATTGAGAAAAATCCCATGTTAGTGCTGTGGCTGTACAGTAAGAAAGAGGAATTAAAGAAACACAGTGTGTGAAGCACAGTCACAGATGTTACCGCAGGTGTTAGACTTGGACAGAATTATACTGCCAATTCCAGGAAGTCTCATCGATTCTGAGCTGTGTGTATGTGCGTGCACAGTGTGTGTCAGAGTGTGATGGAGACATTAACCCATCGTCTCCTTCTTTCTCCGTCTTTTCATCCATCTCTATTCTCCTGGGCTGCTGCAGTTGATTCTTTTAATGGAAAATTCAAACAGACTACCCCTCCTTTCTCTCCATCTCATTTCCCACCCTGTCTCCTATTCTTTGGTCTTCTCTCTCTGTATCTCTCTTTCTTCCTCCCTCCTTCTCACCTGCCAAAATATCACAAAGCGTTTTCTGCTCTCTGTTTTGCTGCTGGTGTCGCTGATCAATACGATGGAAAGGCCAGAGAGAGAGGGAGGGAACGAGGCTGAGAGAAGGAGAATTGAGATGAAAAGTAGTGGGCGATAAACGAGAATGTTTCTGTCTCTGTCTTCTTTCCTTTCCTCTGCATCCTACCGTGTCTTTGTAAACCTCTCAGGCCAAGAAGGGGAAAGTGCTAAATCAACATACTGTAAGTGAGCCGTCCTGTCAGCAATCACTCTGCAGAAGAAAGGATGAAACGGAGCTGAGAAGACAGATATAATCTTGTTTGGAGTGCTAAGTGGTCAATATTGCCTCCAAATAAAATCTGGTCGTTCTGAAAAAGAAACTTCACAATTACATTTTTGGAGGGAAAGTTCATCATTTCACATGTAGTTACATCTGAGGTCCGCTTTGTGTCTTTCAGTGCAAGAAAAACACTTTTTTCCTGCCAGCATTTTACTGAAGAAAAAATAATAATTATAGTAATTTAGGAAAAACATCACAATTAGGAGGCTGTCAGAAGATATGAAGCCATCCTGTGCAGCTTCCTGTGCTGGAAACACAAAAATTTTACAGGAAACTTTCTAAGTAACATTGTTCTGTATAAAAACTGCACGGAGAAATGGATTGATAGATGCAAAATGATGCAAAGTGAGTCATAGCCGTTAGTCATCTAGCCTTGTGGTTTTTCTAAAATCAAAATGACCTCACGGACCAATCAGCTTACTGACATTAACACAGTCATTAACTAGCAGCCTGCTACCAGGCTACACCAGCAGCACCATGGATGAAGATGAGCATGTTTGTTTATGCAGAGCAGACACGTGTGTGTGTGTGTGTGTGTGTGTGTAGAGATTTGTGTTTTAGTCCTTTGTATCTTCTCATACTTACAGTACTGTAACCAGGTGTGCTCTCACGACACACCGATCCATCTCTTCTCCTCTAGATGCATACATGTGGGAAACCATCATATCACCATCACACAGCGTAACGACAGGATATGCATACTGACTACACAAAAAACACCTTAACCCTTTAAGACCTACCATAGAACCAAGTCCGCCAGAGCTTATATTATATTTTTACATGCTGTGGAGCCAATTTTGGGAGCAATTCAAGTTGCTATACATCAATACAACCATTATAGCCCAGATTGTAATAATATGTATGAATTAAGTGCATAGTAATTACATAAATTGCAAAAAAGAGCAATAAACTACAAAAAAAATTGAAAATCGTTTTTTTTTTAACATATATTTCTAGTTAGAGAAATTTAAGAGGCTTATCCCTCAAAACTGTAAATACAAAAAAGTTGCACAAAATAGTTTCCCACCACAGGAAATTTATTTTGAGTGTCTTCATAGTTTTATTTTTGAAATACACCAATTTTTATACACTGCAGGAAAAACTAAAATAAATATTATAATTGCAAAAAAGCAGCATGTGCATCAAAATAATCTATTTCCAGCAGTGCAATATGAGTCCTAAGCATCCCAGAAACCACACAGAAAGTCATAAAGTCAAACATAACTTTTAAAAACACCAGTATAGGCTCATGAGGCCCTGATGGTAAAAAACTACATTTCTGCGAAAATGACATCACTTCCGGTTTCGGGCAGGTCATGGCGGACATGCAAAAGTTTGCGCTGACGTCTATTCCAATGTAGGAAGTGTCATGAACAGCTGATCGGATTGGCAAAGCGTGTTTCTGGAATATTATGTTTTTGTTGCTGCAAGTGCTTTTTATGCAGTTTTTGCAAAGCTATATGTGGAAGGAAACTGTGACCGAGGACAAGCTGATGGCATAAGATGTAAGTAGAACTCCTCCGGTTTCATATGCAAAAAAAATTATTGCGCTAGCTCACGTGGTTGCAGAGCTACCGGGATTTAAAAGTAGTTGCGCAAAACGGAGCGTGCCCGCTCCGACCGGCTTTAAAGGGTTAATTACACAATAACGTAAAAATAGATAGATAGCATGCTATCTTAGTGTCTTCATCATCTGCAGTTCAGTTGACACATGTAGCAGCATCTTTTGTATTTTATATTTTAATATGTTGCCTTTCTATGGTTGTGTCTTGTTTTAACAACAAACCCAAAGAGCTGGATGCAAACAGGATGTGACCAAATATGCTATAATTATACGTACAATAAGGATCTATATCAGGTGTACTGTAGGCACAGAGCCACAGAAGAAGAATCGAAAAAGCAAAGATCCTTTTTCCATATCTGGGGTGACTTTTTTAAACGTGTTGTTCATTGAAAAAGCATTATACCGATTTCAGCCGGTAAACTTTTGAGATATGGGTTCATCACAGAGCAAAGAGAGGTCTAACTGCTTAAGAATTACCAGCAAGAAAAACACAACAAAGAGGGAGGTAGGGAAGTGACGGAAGTGACGGGAGGTAAGTGACGGAAGTGATGGACAAGGTAAGCGACTCATGTTGTAACTGACGTCAGACGCCGGAGATTTTGGCGTAAAATTAAAGCGAATGGTAGTTTAGATTTGAACAAATTCCTTTAAGCTTCAGTATTACCAAATACACTTATCAATTGTCTCATAACTAACAACATTTGTCTAAATCATCTCCAACACCCTGGAGAACAACGGGGAGAGTTTAGAGGCTCTCCAAGATTACATAGATCAGTGCTTCCAGGATCTTGTGATGAAGAAGGCCCAGAGTGCAGCTTCCCCGGCCAAATCTGTGACGCCGTCGTCGAAAAGACTTCGCCCGGCAGATTCCCCCGGCACAACATCGCCAGCCGGCAAAGATATTGTTGACATACTGGAGTCAATCGACCAACGATTGTCCAGTTTCGATGCAAGGCTGTCCTTGGTGGAGATTCTTCACCGGGAATTTAAATCCTTGCGAGAATCCTTGGAGTTCAGCCAGCAGCAGGTGGAAACGCTCGCTGCTGAAAATGCCACGCTAAGGGAGTCGGTGAAATGTCCCACCTGAAGCTGCCGGAGGACACGGTGAAGAACATCGTCTTCGATAGGGTGCATCGCGTCGGCCCCATTCGGGCTACGGCCAGGAGACCACGTCCTATTGTGGCCATTCGGCCACTTCAAACAAAAGCAACATGTGAAAGGGAATTAAAAGGAACGGACTTCAGCGTGAACGACCAGTTCCCCAAAGAGATCCTGGAACGACGCAGGGTCCTCTTCCCAATCTGACACAGCTTCATCCAGAAGGGCTCCTGCGCTGTCCTCGCTGTGGACCGACTGTACGTGGACGGACAGCTCCACCGCGACCCCGGCATCACTCCGTGGCTGTATTAACCTCACACCAGATAAGAATCCGCTACACCCTATCCACTCACACTAACTTGCATTAACATCTGTTTAACTTACCGGTATCAAATCGCATCTTAAGTGTGATTTCATAGCAGAATGAACACCGTCACTCTCCGTCAGGGATTTAATTGGAATGTTTCCGGGTTTTTTCCCGTCTTGTTTTTATGCTGCTCACCCTCGTCCTTGGTTTCTTTCTTTATTTCTTTCACTGCTTCGATCACCTGCTTCCACACTCATCCACAAACAACATCCTTTATTTCAACATTATATGCACAGCACGATCACGCACAATCATGCGCTCAACGGCAGCACATTTACATCAGTCAGACAGCGCACACAGGCCTATGGGATACACACACTTAAGCCAAACATACTCATATTAGTAAATATGCAAACACATAGTCAGACTCAGGGAGCATCTCGCCACACATTTTCTCTCTCTCCCTCTCCTTATTTATGAACAAGTGATGTATTCTCTCCACCTGCGACACACACAGCGTACACACCTAGTTATACACAGACATCTATGGGCGCACTGAGGTTTGTTACATGGAATATAAATGGAGCTCCAGAGAAAAGAGGCTAAAAATATTTAACCAACTCAAAAAACTACAGGCAGATGTTGTCCTTTTACAAGAGACCCACAGACCTCTTAGAGGTTCGAATGGACTTAAAACACCTGAGTTTCCTAATGTGTTCTCAGCTTGTTATAATTCTAGACAAAGGGGAGGAGCAATTTTAATACATAAAAATATTAATTTCACAGTACTCGATACAGTTATAGATCCAGAGGGCAGATTCTTAATCATTAAACTATCTATACGTGATAAAAAGCTATGTATTGTAAGTGTATATGGTCCAAATGTTGATGATCATTCTTTCACGGTTTTTTCAGTGCACTCTCTGAACACTTAGATGGCACACTTGTTCTTGGAGGCGACCTCAACCTTGGACTAAATGAAGACATGGATAGGCTCAATACAGCAGGAACTCAGCGTAATATGAACAGTATATGAGCGACTTTGGTCTTTGCGATGCATGGCGCTCTCTTCACCCCACCAGTAAGGAATATTCTTTCTTCTCACATGTCCATCACTCCTACTCTCGTCTGGATTATTTTTTGGTCAGCAGCTCACTGCTGAGTAACATTTCAGACACTGAGATTCACCCTATAGCTGTCAGCGATCATGCTCCTGTATCTTTAACACTAATGCACAAGAATAATACTATGCCAAGCAAAAACTGGAGATTTAATACATCACTGCTTAAAGAGGAAGACTTTATTAAATATTTTAAAAAAGAGTGGACTTCATATTTAGACTTTAATGACACTCCCGGAACATCAGCATCTGTTTTATGGGAAGCAGGGAAAGCTGTGATGAGAGGTAAAATAATTTCTTTCTCATCACATAAAAAGAAAAAAGAAAACAAAAATATTCAGGAATTAGAAAAAACCATCAAATCACTAGAAGAAGCCTACGCGTCCCACCAAGATCAGGAAACATTGAACAAAATACGCAAAACAAAACTAGAATTAAATGAGATAATTGATTAAAAAAAACCAAAATTCTTAGTACAAAGACTGCGCTTACAAAATTATGAACATGGTGATAAATCCGGTCAATTTCTAGCAAACCAGCTAAAAATAAATAAAGAAAAAACAACTATATGTGCTGTTCAAGATTCATATGGGAACACAGTATATGACCCCAAACAAATAAACAACATTTTTAGGGATTTCTATAAAACGTATTCACCACAAATAAACCCATCTAAAAATTAAATTGATCAGTTTTTAGACAACATAACTCTTCCAAAATTATTAGACACTCAAGCAATGGCACTGGATTCACCACTGACATCAGGTGAACTCCAGGAAGCTCTGATAAGTATGTCCAATAATAAGGCTCCAGGTCCAGACGGCTTTCCTGCAGAATTCTACAAAGAAGTCTGGACGATTCTGGCACCAGTTTTTTACAGAACGTTGTTAGAAATCAAAGAAAAGGGCAGACTTCCATCAAATATGAATTCTGCAAACATTAATCTCCTGCTAAAACCAGGCAAAGACCCTGTATATCCCTCAAGCTATCGTCCAATATCCCTTATAAATGTAGACCTTAAAATAATCTGCAAAGCTCTCTCAAAGAGACTGGAGAAAGTAACCCCCCTCTTAATTCATCCTGACCAAACTGGTATGAGACTACTCATACAGTAAAAACCTTGAAACTACAATATTTTTTTTAGATGCAGAAAAAGCGTTTGACAGAGTTAACTGGAAATTTCTATTTGCAACTTTACACAAATTTGGTTTTGGATCCTCTTTCATCAACTGGTTAAAAATATTATATAATTCCCCAACAGCTTGTGTCAAAACAAATGACCAGACATCCTCCAGCTTCTGTCTCCTGAGGGGCACCAGGCAGGGATGCCCACTCTCCCCTTCACTGTTTGCAATTTTTATCGAACCACTAGCAGCAGCAATTAGACAGAATTCAGTAATTAAGGGCATAAAATGCAAGAACGTAGAACATAAAGTCAGCCTTTATGCGGATGCTGTGTTACTCTTTCTCCAAAACTCACAAACCAATATATCTGGGGTGATTGAATTGATAAACTCTTTTGCAAGAATATCAGATTACTCAATTAACTGGTCAAAATCTACAGTCCTACCGATTAATTGCTCCTTCCATAATTCTTCTTCTACACCACTGCAATTGGGAAATATAAAATATTTAGGTATTAATATTTCTCCCAAGCTTGCAGACCTAACTAAATTAAACCATACCCCACTTTTAAAGAAGGTAGAAGGTGATCTGGCTAGATGGAAATGTTTACCGATATCACTCATGGGAAGGGTTGCCGCTATAAAAATGATGGTCTTACCAAAAATAAGTTATTTATTCTCAATGATCCCAACTAAACCGCCACAAGATTGGTTCAGATCTGTAGATTCATATATGTCCAAATTCCTTTGGAAAAATAAACCCCCACGTATCAGCTTAAAAACACTACAAAAGACCAAGGATAAAGGAGGATTAGAACTACCTAACTTTCAGCACTACTTCTTGGCCAACAGGCTTCAGTTCATCTCAGGATGGCTAAAACATACCCTCTTAGATGAACCTTGGCTAGATGTAGAACAAGCACTTTGCAATAATCTAGAGATTTCAGATCTACCATTTATCAGCTCAAACATCCAACGACATGAATGCTTCAAAAGCGTCAACATCAGCTCTTCTCTGACAGCATGGTGGGAGTTTCTAAAATTGATGGAGTCTTCATTAATCCCATGCAAACGTACACCTATCTGGAACAACCCTGACATATTACAAAAGAATGATATGATAAACTTTTCAGATTGGAGTGGTAAAGGAATCAAATACTTAGAACATATATTAGAAGGAACAGAATTTATTTCATTTGACAGACTAGTTACACAATATGGGATCAACAAGAAAAGATTTTTAGAATATCAACAAATTAAATCCATAGTAAAAAAGAAATTTAAACCGGGTCAAGTTGAACTACAAACACCACCAAGTGTGGTTCAATTTCTTACTCTTAAAACCCCAAAATTACTATCCAAAATATATGTGTGTTTTGTTTGTTTTTCTTTTCTTTCTTCCGCCCTTTCTCACCGTCTCTTCTCCCCTCTCTTTTCTTTCATTCTTTCTCCCTGTCCTATCCCCCAGTCATGTCTGTCCCCTCTTTAAAACGAAAATAAATTAAATACATAATTATAATAAAGGTCAATCAAATGGACCAATATGGCGAGGCCATGATGATCCACTTGGTAAAGTAAATCCACTTGGCATCTTTCTTTGCCTTCAGACAACAATTCTGATGCTAAAGATCCAAACGAGACAGGCAAGTGTGACAAAACATTCGCATTGTTTCTTTGTCCTCTTCTTTGATTTATTTCAAGAACACAGTGAAATGCCATTCTTCTGCCACCATCTGTCAAATGAAAATATTTCCACGCCAGCAGCACGAGTTTGCTACTCAAACATGTGTTTAAAACATAATATCAATAACTGAAAGCTGTCGGGTAATCTGTTCATAAACTTTAGTGACAGTGAACCAGCATATATAACCTGAGTGTGGCACAAATATCTTCCCAGTAACCTCCTGTTCGATTAAAAGGACTGGTTCTTATTTCACCAATTTTCCAGTGCAACCAGTTATGAATATGGACAAAATGAGGAATTACAGATCCTGTCATGCTCCCCACCTCCCCCAGCCCCACCCTGAGAGCCACTGCCCGGCCGAAATGGTCCAGAAATGTCATGTCCTGCTGCTAATGAGGTGGAGGCGTGTGTGGGGGTGTGTCTCTGTAGGGGTAAGAGGAGTTTAGGGCTTGCAGGAGGAGTGAGCCCACACACACACACACACACACACACACACACACACACACACACACACACACACACACACACACACACACTGACATTTAGCAGAACCATAGACTCTGATTCTTTTTCAGTGTCTGGCGTTCAGACTGCCTGGCCCTAATTCTCTCTCTCTCACACACACACACACACACACGCACTCACACACACACACACACACACACACACACACACACACACACACACACACACACACACACACACCTTACATCTTCAGTATATTTTTGTCTTTAGGTTTCTCTGTCTTTAATATTCTCTTGGCTTTAGCCCTCAGATTGAACTCAGTGACACATCCACTCAAATACCTACGAGCAGTCTGGATACCGTAAATCAAGAATGTCAAACTCATTTTACATCATCATCAAATGTTAAAAATTCTTCTTCACATTTTCCAAAGCCTTCCAATGGACCAGATCAGTCTTTACTGGTCCAATTCAGGCCCACAGGCCTTATGTTTGACACCCCTGCCATAAACCTATAATAAGACAAAACAGCATGACCGTATTTAGTTCTCTACTCCCATTTAGAGCGACCACATTCAAACAGATGTGGCCATAGCAGTGAGTGTTTGCAGCCTGACCCTCTTCCTGTTAGCACACTCGGGATTCTTATTTAGTTTCATGACCTCCTGAAACTCTTTAGTTTAAGGTTGATTCCAAAGCTCCACAGAGCCTTGTGTCGGTACAGTGGACCTACTGCATGTGTCCACTGATGCCCTGCAGTAAAGCTCTAAATGTTACAGCAGACACATCGTCAACCTTTCCCTCTCTCCATCTGTAGTCCCAGCCTGCTTCAAAGTGGCCACCATCGTCCCTGTACCCAAATCCTCCACCATCTCATCACTGAACGACTGGCGACCTGTAGCCCTGACCCCCATCGTGAGCAAATGCTTGGAGAAGCTGGTCAGGGACTTCATCTGCTCTGCACTACCCGACTCACTGGACCCTCTACAGTTCGCATACCGCCACAACAGGTCCACCGATGATGCTTCCTTGGTGTACATCTGGCTGAGGATCTTACGTGGTCAGGACACACAAACAAAACAGTGAAGAAGGCGCAGCAGCGCCTCTTCTTTCTCAGGAGACTGAAAAGATTCGGCATGAGCCCCCGCATCCTCAGGACCTTCTATCGCTGTGCCACTGAGAGCATCCTCACTGGATGCATCACCACCTGGTACGGCAACAGCACCGCTTACAACCACAAAGCTCTCCAGAGAGTAGTGCGGTGCTCTGAACGGATAATTGGAGGTGAGCTTCCCTCCAGGACATCTACAGGAAGCGGTGCCTGAGGAAAGCGGATCATCAAGGACTCCAGTCACCGCAGCCATAAACTGTTCAGACTGCTTCCACCAGGAAGGAGGTTCTGCAGCATCCAGTCCTGAACCAGCAGACTGAGAGAAGCTTTTTCCACCAGGCCATCAGACTGCTGAACACTTCATAGACACCTCAGCTTCACTACTGGAGCTTCAACATTATGCACTACACACTGTATATAAATGCCACTGTTTTGCACATGTTCAACTACCAACCTCTGTGTATTTTATTTTATTGTTTATTCTATTTAATTTGTAAAATATCTATACACACACACACACGTAGATATACATATTTAGTATACACATTCAGTAATATGCATACACTCTTATATTGTACATGTATTTATTCATTCTTATATTTTGCTTGTTCTTACGTTATTGTATTTTTGCACACCTCTGTTGCTTGTGAAGCTCGCACACAAGAATTTCACTCGCATGTACCAGTGTACCTGCACATGTGATGTGACAATAAGAGTGATTTGATTTGTATCACTATATGTGCATGCATAAGTTTTCAGCCTGTTGAGTGCTTATGTTGCTATTGCTGTAAACAATAATGTGTTCTTAGCCAGCGCGCCCAGTTAAATGAGATGTAGAAGAAAGTTTGAGCTTCACAGTTATGAAATGCTTGACATCTGTCTCTTTGACACAGTGTGTTCACTTCGCAGCAATCTGCACACACTCCCTCGTTTCTCACCGCCGTTGTTTCAGCTTTGTACAAACGCGCGCACACACGTGCACACTTTCACTCAAAGGGAAAATAAAAAAGACACCGGAAAACGCCTTCCTGCCTCTCTCCATATGCTTTGCCTGCCCTCATTAAAAGTGATGGGTACACATCACACACACACACACACGCACACACACATCATACCCAACTGTCATATTAGTAAAATATTAATGGAGAGCACGCCTGCTTGATATCCTCTTCTTGTGTGTGTTTGTGCATGAGTTCCCTGTCAGACAGAGGGTGTGTGTGTGTGTGTGTGTGTGAATTAGTGGAAAAAGAGAGACAAAGATCTGAAACCTGTGTGGCCATCTAACATGAAGGAAGCCTGAAGTAATTGGGCTGAGACAGGAGGACTAAGACAGAGAGAGAGAGAAACAGTAAGAGAAGGAAGATTCAAAGAAACCTGAAATAGCACAGAGGTAGAAACAGGGAAAGGGAACTAAATGGGAACTGGTGGCAGAGAAAGCAAGTGCAGAATAAAAACAATAAGAAAAGAAATCTAAAAGTCACAAGAGTTTTCACTTGTGAAAAACAGAAACCTGCAAACGCCAAAGTTTATAATGGACAATGTGTAATTGTGTGTAATAATAATGTGTATTATTATTGCATTTAACCCATTCACCCAGTGGGCATCCACCAATGCAGCACCTGGGGAGCAGTGTGTAGGGACGGTACCTTGCTCAGGGGTACCTCAGGGTAGATCAGTGGAGTCGAACCCCCGACCTTCCAATCATGGGGCGACCACTCTACCTACTCAGCTATCCCTGCCCCAGCTTTTTGTTTTGTTTTTGTTTAAAAAGTAAAGTGTGTGTGTGTGTGTGCGTGTGTGTGTGTGCGTGTGTGTGCGTGTGTTCCTTCTCTCACCCCAACCAATCACAGCAGATGGCCCCGCCCCTCCCTGAGCCTGGTTCTGCCGGTTTCTTCCTGTTAAAAGGGAGTTTTTCCTTCCCACTGTCGCCAAAGTGCTGCTCATAGGGGGTCATATGATTGTTGGGTTTTTCTCTGTATCTATGAAGCGCCTTGAGGCGACTTTTGTTGTGATTTGGCGCTATATAAATAAAATTGAATTGAATTGAATTGTGTGTGTGTGTGAGAGAGAGATGTCAGGGGTTGCTGAGTGGATGTGGAGAAGAGGACTCAAACGCAGGACTCACGATGAAGATTCAGGGTGTTTATTGTGAGGGACGAATGACGAAAACAGGAGATGGCTTACTGACTGAATAACTGAATGAATGGATGACTGATCTGAACTGAACTTGGAAGGCAAACATGGGGCATAGACAGCAGTGACAACGTCAATGACGCGACGCCGACCAGGAGAGAACTGAGGACTTAAATACACTGGCTGAACAATGACTGATAGGTGACAGGTGAGTGAGCAGCTGAACACAATTGAACTAACGATGCATGGAATAAGACTTAGAACATAATGCACACAGAGTAACGCTAACACAAAACAGGAAGTGGAACATACAGAGGATAAACAGTGACCATGAACTGAAAATACTGGGTCAACAACCCAGGAACCCTGACAAGAGAGAGCTCAAAGGTCCTTGTGGCCCAAGAATGCCGTTGCATTGCAACTGTTGTCGTCCAAACAAAATAAACTGTAACTGCTGAGAATCAAAATATGCAGGACGAACTTATTGGACACTGTTGCCAGTGTTGGGAAGGTTCATTTTAAAATGTATTCCACTACAGATTACAGATTACATGCCCCAATATGTGGTTTGTAACGTGTTCCATTAAGTTACTCAATGAGAGTAACGTATTCTGAATACTTTGGATTACTCAATATACTCTGATTACAATTACATGAATGTTGTTAATGTGATCCATCGAGTGTAAAAGCAGCATGTTAATACGTGGAGATCCTGAAGGCTGCTCCAAAAATGATTATATTTTAAATATTTGTTCAGCTCTCTTCCAAACCTCAGCCAAGTTTTGAGTTTCTACTAAAATAAAAATAAAGGCATCTTATCTGTTTGTTTTTATTCAGGCATACATGTGTACTGTTTTTATTAATAGAGAGATGAAGCTTGTGTTTCAGCCATACTGATTGTGCTTTAACTGTATGAAGCTTATTATGAAACATTATGAAACAGATGATACGTAAAAATGCTGCCAAAGTGCTTAAGATAGTTTTTTAAATTATCTTTTTTTTTCTTAAAGAAATCTACTACATCGTGTAATTTTTTTTATGTCATGCATAATTTCCATTGCAAATATTACTCACAGTTAAATTAAGACAGTACGGCAGTAAAAACTCTGTGATGTCATCAAGTACACCTCCGTTCCAGTTGTAGAATGATCGCACTGCGTTCTCGGGAAGTCCACTGTGAACTTACGAAGTCTGGACTTGTGTACTTGAGCATTTAGAAACGGCCTAACAGTCTGCAGTCTATGAACCAATCTCAGCTAACGCCAGCTAACAGTGTTAGCTCGGCGGCGAGTCGCCTTCATTAATAGTAATAAATCACACAGGAACAGTACATCGAAGATACTGAAGTTTCGCCCATCCCATACTTCTTATGAAGGGGTATCAGAAAGTAAGAAATGCATTCCTGCCGTGCACTGCTGCCCCTTTGTGCTTTCTCCGGGTCCGTTGTGTAACTGATGCCACCAACATTAACAGGACGCTTACATTAGAGTGTTACGGCTCTGGCCATAAGAAGTCTGTGTGAGCTGTTTGTTTCGGTGTCTCTTTGCTGTGGTTAAGACTCTCTGCAGGTCCCTCCCCCAATGAAGAGTAGAGAGCTGCTGATTGGACCGTGGAACACGTGACTGCGTTCAAAACGCCGCTCTGACAGCTGCCGAAGGAGAGAGAGCAGATTTGACAGCAGACGTGGATCTGGCCCTGGTTTCCAACCTTTAGCGTGATTTTGTATCTGTGTAATTGCGCTCTGTGGGAGCCGCCACTGGTGTAAACTCAGTGCTTATGCGTGCCTAGGCTGAAGCTGAAGGGGTGAGCCGCCTTTTCTTTTGAACAGTTTCTCCTGTTTTCTGGGCTAGGAAGCGAGGGATAGTATTGTCATTTGTTTGTTTTGTTTCTTTCTTCGTTTCCTTTGGCGGGACTGAGTTGATTTTGTTTATTATTTTGGCCTGGGTTCACCCTGGAGCTATTCTTCCTGACAATAAATGAAATCACATTTTTACACATAACCGGTTTTGGATGTTTGGTTTGGAACCAGGGCGGGTCCTTGCCTCTCTCTCCTCCAACCTTATGTGCGTCTCTACACGCCCAGACTAGGGGCGTAACATAAATGGGGGCTCGTCCGGGGTAGATACAAAATTGAAAACCCTGCCCCCCAGTTTGTGGACTGGTGTTTGCTTTGAATGGTCAAAAAGGACTGAAAAAGCATTGCACACACTTCAGTGCCTTTAATTTTGCAATTGTAACAATTTGTCACAGGTAACATCTCCAATACTAGCTAAATTCCACAATTGTCTATCATCAGAGCCCATGTTTTCTTGCATAAGGGACCTTCCATGACCTTCCAAGCTATATAGTTTATGTCTTCCATATTTCCAACTATATCCATAATCACATACTGTGTATGCTACCATTGTATATAGTGTATTATCTTACTTTTTTTCATTGATTGTACTTATTTGTATTTTTGTATTTCCTTCATATATCTGTACCTGAGCTGAGGTGACGCAAAAATTTCCCCGTTGTGGGATCAATAAAGTCTTATCTTATCTTATCTTATCTTATCTTATCTTCTAGTTTCATTCAGCTTTAAGCATGATGTCATACCAAAGATCCTGCTGCATGACACAGCAACAAAATCAGAGTTTTCCTGTGAGTTTTAAGCTTTTACAAAAACCAGAACAACTTGCTTAATTCTGGTTGAAACTACACCACACACAAAAATCCTATAAAAATCTCCTTGCGTGTTTTGTTTGGGGTTACACCAGCATGGAATTACCAAAAATAGAGAGGGGATAGCCTAACATATGAAACAGGAAAACACTGCCATGTAATCCATTTATTTCAACAAGGTAACTGCAGTCTGATTATCACCTATTTAAACTGTAAAGTTTCTCTTTACTCGTTCCATCTATCGTTTTTGCTCCGTGGTTCACTTCAGATTCTGTGGAGGGCAGTTGTCATTTAGAGAGGACTGCTGGGACTCCACACACACACACACCCACACACAGTCCTCCCACACAGGTGTGTTTTCTTTGTAACTTGTTGTTTGATTAGACCTCTTGTCAGGATCATGTGGGCGTGTATGAACTGTACTTGCTTGGTGTTAGTAATTCTCCAGTTAGTTTTGTTGCACCTCTCAGGGCAGAACAACTTACCCTGTTACCAAATGGGCACAGAGCCTCTTTGGCCTGCCTTCAATTGCTTTTCAATACAGAGCACTAGCACACACATATTTTGCAGGCCTTGTAGAGGCTGAATGATAATAGAAAAGGTTGATAGGAAGTCTCTGCTAACATCTAAAATCTGTGAAAGGATAAAATAAAGTTCATCATAACCTCTCAACCTCCTGCTGCTATTTGATTATCACATGATAGAGATGCAGTGTCAGACTCACAGCCATTGTGTTTTACGGCTTATTGCTGGCTTTGCAAATCACATACACTACTGTTCACTCCATATGGCTCTAAGCATTCCCATTGGTTAGCTTTCATATATAAATCTAAATATTTGAAATGTGCACAATTGGTGTAACTCTAAGTATGAGCCAAAAGATGGGAACAGTGCACTGGACACAAGTGCCACAGAACTGGATGTTAACCTTTAAAGTTTAGTAAAGTCAGTAAAAGCAGAAACAGTGTCACATGTCAAAAGAAACATGTCACCAGCTAAAATAAAAAAAGAAGAAAAAGATCATTTTAATGCCATTATAATGATCTAAACTGACTGGCTGTGTTACCATCAGTGTTGGGACTAATGCATTATTAAGTAACGCGTTACAGTAACTACGTTATTATTGTGGTAACGAGCACGTAACTAGTTATTATGCCAAAATCAGGAACGCATTAGTCGTTACTGGGATTTAGATAGGCTCGTTACTCGTTACTTCGTGTGGTGGCATCGCGGAGCTTCCACAGATTCAGTAACATTAGCAAGTGGTGGAGGCAGCAGGTGGAGGAGGGAGAGGGGACGCAGAAGGAAAAGAGACCTGAGGCGGCCGCCGGTCCAAGTGTGAACTGCACTTCAGGTAAGAAGTTATGACCTGCAGTCTATCTGGGTCAGATATAAACCAAGTTTAGGTGGAGTTTATTTTCATTATTCTGACTTTTTCCTGCTGCGTACTAGCTAGCATGATGGAGTTTCTATACAGCTGGGTGGGTGCTATGATGTTAGTGATGGTGAACTTTATTTTGTTCATAAGGTTAATTATTAGAGTTGCCAACCGTCCCTTAAAAAACAGAATCATCTCGTATTCAGAGAAAATATTACGCGTTTCATGTTGAGGTGAAAAGGAACAGTTTGTCCCGGACTTCAGCTACAATGAAAAAGACGCAAAGCTGGAGCTGCAAAGCTGCCTCTTCTCCTCTCCCCCTCCCTCTCCTGTTGCTACTTCAATCATGAAACTGATCAATGATCAGCTGATCGACTCTCTTGTTTGTTTATCGCCCACTTTGCGCCAGAAAGAGGAAACCAGCGGATGTCACGTTAAACAACAGCAGCACGTTTAAGCTTGATCAGCTGTTGTTAGAATTTATTTAATATTAATTTCTAGTATCAGCTGATGTTTGCTGGAGCCACAGCTGTAAAGCTGCTGGTCGTGATGGTTTGGATATGTGGTGAGAGGGAAACATGAAGATGAAACCAGGAGATGTCCTTACTGAATCATCAGAGCTGAACAGGTGATGGAGAAACAGGTTTACCTTTTAGGTGACATGGATGAGTTGAAGTTATGAACTGTTTCTGAGAGACAAATAACACCAGGATCCTTTTCTAAGCAGCTGACAGCTGGTAACTGTGCAGGGGCGGGTCTAGCAAAGTGTTGCCAGGGGGGCAGGTAGGGCATTAACAGGGAGAGGGGGGCACAAAGAAATACTTTCTTATTCTCATTTAAAATGTTTAGCTTTTAAAAAATAATTATCTGAATCTTACAACAAACGATTGATAGATTAATGCATATATACCATCAGAACAGTGAACATCACTGTCACAACAGCGTTTGTTTTCATTCAAAGGCTTTATGGTTTTTCCTATAATGGCGCCGGTCTCTAGTCAAAATGCCCGGGATGATTTTTTGTCCCAGTCCAGCCCTGTATGCAGCTCATCTGCAGTCTGCTGTTACCTACATCTTCATATTCAGAAGACAGAATTTCAGAGTTCTGAGTACAATCAAAGCACCACGACTGCAGTTTTTGTGTTGGATGTAAAAAGCGCACATGACGCTGTGACGTAGGCTAGAATCATGGCGGCGGTCAACGACGGTCCAGGCGTGGGATTTCTCTCGTGGAAATGTGCACATTATCTTTTCCTTTCTATTGGTAGGTGGCACAGTGCACATGTGGCAAGTAAGCAAGCTAGAAGACTGGCAAAGTTGTGGAAGCAACACATTAACAAGAGAATTCTGAGTAAAACCAAAGTTACTTTCCCTAGTAACTAGTTACTCTGAAAGTAACGAGTAACTTGAAGTAACTGAGTTACTTTTGATAGAAGTAACTAGTAATGTAACTAAGTTACTAATTTAAAGTAACTTACCCAACACTGGTTACCATATCATCAAATGGTGGCAATTAAATTTAAAAATCTCATCAGCAAGCTCAAATTTGACATTTGCTTAGTGTTTAAAGATAACTATATGGGAAAATTATTATAAACACATGATGAGCCTGGGATCAAAATGTTGGTCAAAATGAAAACCTTTCAACTTATTTGGATTTTCTTTTTTCTCCATTGAATCACAAAAAAACTGTTAAAACATCCAAGACACCAGTGCTTGTTCCAGGGTAGACATTAAGTTTGTGAGGTGAAGCCCAAAGTTTCAGCCCTAAAAATTTCATAACACTATTTGTGTGACTGTTCATGTGTATAATTGCTGCTATGTCTTGGTCAAGCCTTTACCTGGATAAATACAGCATACACTGATAAAATAGGCAGGATGCTTTAAACGGATTCAGACACTTTGCACTAAGTATCGAGTATTTGGCAAAGGCAAAATGGAGTACTGTTATGTTAAGACATGGTCAAGACAAACAGCTGAAGGGAAGAAAGGTGATTTAAGCGACTTTGAATGTGGCATGGTTGTTGGAGGCACAAGGGCTGGTTGGAGTATTTTGAAAAATTGCTGGTCTGCTGTGTTTTTACTGCACAACCATCCGTGAGGTTTGCAGACAGTGGTCCAAAAAGAGAAAAATATGTAGTAAATATCAGTTCTCTGGTTAGAAATGCCTCATTGATGCCTAAGGTCAAAAGAGAAGGGCTGCAGACTGCTTCGAGTTGACAGGACGGCAACTGTAAGGCAAATAACAGCTCATTACAGAGTTGACACAAGAACTCTGAATGCACAGCACATCAAACCTGGAATGAGATGAGGCTAGAGCAGAGGACTAAACAGGCTCACCAAATATGGACAACAGAGAATCAGAAAATCGTTGCCTAATTTGAACAGTTGCAGCTTCTGCAGAATGTATGTATGGATCTAACCTGCCTCGGATAGGCAGTTTAGGGTGGCGTTTGCACACTTTGGGCCTCTTAACATGAATAGAATATCATTTAAATGGCTATCTGAGCATATCTGAGTATTACTGCAGATCTGCTCATTGTTTTATAAGCACAGTGCACCCATCTTCTGATGGCTGCTTATAGCAGAGTAATGCACCATGTCATGGAGGATGATGGTGAAGGTCAGTGACAATGTTCTCAAATGGCCTCCAAAGTCATCCCTCCATCCATCCATCCATCCATCCATCTTCTTCTTCCGCTTTGTCCGGGGCCGGGTCGCGGGGGCAGCAGCCTAAGCAGAGAAGCCCAGACCTCCCTCTCCCCAGCCACCTCCTCCAGCTTATCCGGGGGAACACCAAGGCGTTCCCAGGCCAGCCGAGAGATATAATCCCTCCATCGTGTCCTGGGTCTGCCTCGGGGCCTCCTCCCGGTGGGACATGCCTGCAACACCTCACCCAGGAGGCGCCCAGGAGGCATCCTTGTCAGATGCCCGAACCACCTCAGCTGGCTCCTTTCGATGTGGAGCAGCAGCGGCTCTACTCTGAGCTCCTCCCAGATGGCCGAACTTCTCACCCTATCTCTAAGGGAGAGGCCAGCCACCCTTCGGAGGAAGCTCATTTCCGCCGCTTGTATCCGCGATCTTTGGTCTTTCGGTCACTACCCACAGCTCGTGGCCATAGGTGAGGGTAGGGACGTAGATCGACCGGTAAATGGAGAGCTTCGCTTTTACACTCAGCTCCCTCTTCACCACGACGGACTGGTGTCATCACAGCACCAATCCGTCTGTCGATCTCCGGCTCCCTTCTCCCATCACTCGCGAACAAGACCCCGAGATACTTGAACTCCTCCACTTGGGGCAGGAACTCATCCCCGTCCCGGAGTGGGCACTCCACCCTTTTCCGGCTGAGAACCATGGCCTCAGATTTGGAGGTGCTGATCCTCATTCCCGCTGCTTCACACTCGGCTGCGAACCGTTCGAGTGTGAGCTGGAGGCCCTCACCCGATGAAGCCAACAGAACCACATCATCCGCCCCGTCATCCCCAGACTCTGCTTCCTCCTCGGAAGACGTGTCAGTGGGATTAAGGAGGTCCTCGAAGTATTCCTTCCACTGTCTGACAATTTTCTCAGTCGACGTCAGCAGCGCTCCACCAGCACTATACACAGTGCAGGTAGAGCACCGCTTTCCCTCCTGAGACGCCTGACAGTTTACCAGAATCTCTTCAAGGCAGTCCGAAAGTCTTTTTCCATGGCCTCCCCGAACTCCTCCCACACCCGAGTTTTTGCTTCAACCACTGCCCGAGCCGCATTCCACTTGGCCTGTCGATACCTGTCAGCTGCCTCCGAAGTCCCACAGCCTAACCAAGCCCGATAGGACTCCTTGTTCAGCCTGGTGGCTCCCTTCACCTCTGGTGTCCACCATTTGGTCCGGGGTTTACCACCACAACAGGCACCAACCACCTTTCGACCACAGCTCAATGCAGCAGCTTCAGCAATGGAGGTCCTGAACATGGTCCATTCGGACTCAATGTCCCCAGTCTCCCTCAGAATGCTGTTGAAGCTCTGCCGGAGGTGTGCGTTGAAGATCTTGCGGTCTGGGGCCTCTGCTAGACGTTCCCAAAGTTACCAGATCTCAATATGTGATGGAATGCAAGATTTGCATCACGGCTGTGCATTCGACAAATCTACACCAAGTGTGCAATGCTGTGCAATGAGGAATGTTTCCAGCATCTTGTTGAGTCTTTACCATGAAGAATCAAGGCAGCTCTGAATGCAAAACAGGGTCTAACCCAGTACTAGGAAGGCGTATGTGATAAATTGCCTGTGAGTGTACCAACCTGATGGAAGAGGTAGAAGCAGGGCGTTGAGTAATTTGAAGATTGTTGGTTTAATCCCTGGCTGCTTCAGTCTGCATGCCAAATTATCCTTGTCAGGGTACTGAACTCCAAGTTTCTCCCAGTGCGTTCATTAGAGTGTGAATGTGTGTGAATATTAGATAGTAGTAGTGCTTGTATGAATGCGTGTGTGACTGAGTGAAGGAGACTAGTGGTGTAGCACTTTGAGTGCTCAGAGTAGAAAAGTTTTAAATAAGATCCGTTCCATTTTCAGCGTGATGGTCTAATTTGCTTTGAAATGTGTAAAATGTGTGTTTGCAGGATCATCAGTTTAATTCTTTACTAATGATGATCGTCAGGCTAAAAGCAACAGCTAATCAAAGGAGGAACAAACCAACTGGAAACTAAATATGTCGGAAACATCCAATGAAGCCTCGTAACACAAGAAAGGAAACCTTATAGAGTGCATTCAAACGTTTAAATTCTGTTGGATACAATAATATCTTTATTTTTACTGTTGCTTTGTTTGTTTCTTTGTTCCTCAAAAGCATGGTTTGAGGTCTTATCCTCATAGATAATTTTGTGCACCCCACACATATACATATACATGTTTACAGTAATACTTTGCAAAGATAAATTATTTCAGTAGTTGTTCTGCTCTTTTTGTGTAAAATTACACATTTACTGCCGTGAACCTTCTGTCTGCACTCAGGTAGGTGGTTCCTTTGACGCAAAGGAAGTGCTTCAGATGACAGGGTAGTAAACATACAGTACATAATAGTGCTGAACTCTATTTGACAAGCAACCTCTGGGACACATGCAATATCTCATCAATGGTTACCCAGCAACAACAATGGTACCACAAGTAATAACAAGCAACCTTTCCAAGAAGCCTGGCCACAGGGGAAGCACCGAACCAAAGGGCGGCTGGTCACAACGTGCTGTAGGCAGCGTGAAGATATTTTTCAGTAGATGGGTTCGTCACACAGTTAGATTCAACGTCATTGATTTATTGCTTATTGATTTGTATTTTTATGGCATTTATAGACAGTATGCTGTGCAGATTTGGCAGCACAGGCCAGGCAACACATGCATGTTTCCTCAGATCTCGCTCTTCCAGTCTTTTTAACTTATCTTTCAATAAAGTACATGCATAGGCATATGCAGATGAAACAATGACATGAAATTCACAGCATTATTCACCTTCAAGCATCTGGCATTTCTTATCTCTGCGTGACATACTGGTTTCAAGAAGTTTTCCATGTTTGTTGCTCTTGAGCGATATGCTAGTTTTCCTGCATTTAACTTTTTAAAAGACCTCCAGATTTCAAAGCCGTGCTGTGTCTTTGGTCTGGTTTGGTTTGCACCAACTCTGCAGTGATAACAGGCAGGCAGAAAGACACTGCTGTAAAATTGCTGAACAACTCCTGTGGTTTTGATTTTTTTTCCTCTGGTTAGATCTGTTAGATGCATTTTGTATGAAAATTAAATGAAACTGTGAGTAGAAAAGAAATATTGTGTTTATAACAAAACCTCCCAAACTTGATCAGTGTGTATATACATATAATTCCCTTTTTTAGACACAGCATTTAAATAGCTATTACCACTTAATTACCTCATCACCATGCAGCTCTGTGCTGGTGTCACTTACTTCCAAAAACACTGAACATAAAAGTATCACTCTTCTCTGATCACTTAACCACAAGCACAACACACATTGTCACTTGGACAAACTGATGCTTTACTCCATCGGGACTGAGGCTGAGTATCTTTGACCGATACTTTGGAGCGCCTTCTTTCAGAGGCAGCCCTATAGAAAAATAATAAAATAACAACGGGAGAAGAAGACAAGTCAAGTAAAGTAGAAGAAATTAAGAGAAATGGACAAAGGAAAATAGTTCCAGGGGAAGACGGAGAGAGAAAGATGTAGGATACCTTGAAGAAGCAGCACAGTTAAAGAAGACAAAGTGTTATTGCTGCTTGGTTACACAGCAGCGAGCGGGGGCCTCTCTCCTTTTCCTCTATCACACACACAAGTACACACTCGGGGCAGAGGGGATGCCTCTGTGGGTACCAAGGTCTTTCCTCTCTCTAAATTAAAACCATTAATAACCAACTGGGAGAGGAGCAAGAGGGGGCAGGAGGGAGATTGATACAGGGCGGAGAGAGTACCAGAAAAAGTGGGACTTGGGAATGAAAGACTGGCGAATGCATGATAAGCTGATGGGCAACTTATATAACTAAGAAAAAAGTGAGAGCGAAACAGAGAGCGTAATAAATATTTTCTATTCATTACCAGAAGGAGCACATACTTGTAGGTGGCACATTACACAGGTTTCCACATGTCAGCCCAAAGAGTGGCTTAAAACAGACGAGTGGAAAGTATCTTGTTCAGTGTGTATCTAAAAAAATACTTCCTGAACCTGAAACTTGAAGTATCTATTCATCACCTTTGTGATGGCGGTTAGGTTTTGCCAATTTCTTGCTTGTTTTCAGGTATTAAAAAAACAAAAACATTTTAAATGAAAGTCTTTCTTTGAATGTTACTTCGGTGTAACTCCAGTATAAATATTTAGATAAATACATTTTTCAAGTGGTACAATTTATTTAATTTGTGTCTTGGTAACAAAAGATATTTAAGTTACAGCTGAATACCAACTTAAAATGAAGCCATGAGGGTTCACTGGACAAAAATACTGCAATATCTATTGAAGGACTACTGTTATTATTATACATAGTTTTCTTTTTTTTCAGTTATATTTCCTTGAAAAGCTTTTTCATTGGTAGTTGTGCACACTGTTAAAAAAAACATCTTAAAAAAACGGTAATATTCAGGCAGCTGGGGCGCCAAAATACTACCATAAAATCACAGAAAATAACTTTCCCATGAAAATACGGTTATTTCCAGTAATGACAATACAGTTTGTTGCCCTAATTTTACATGGGATCTTGCCTTTTCAAGTGATCTTAAACATTAAATTAGGAACATTTTAACGTGATCAAACAATGAAATTACCCATAAACAAGGTCAATGAATGCAGCAATATGAATCATAATACGTAAATGTACAGAAATATACAGTTAACAGTTGGTTTAAATAATAATGGATTGCATGCCCTGGGGCAGACTGACATATCGCACCATCGGCCCCTCTGGCCATCACCAGTAGGCGAAGAGTCTTGACCAAGGACACAACGACGGAGAGTGTCCGAGCCAGGGCTCGAACCGGCAACCTTCTGATCACAAGGCGAACTGCCAACTCTTGAGCCACGATCGCCCTAAATAGCAATGATAATAATACTTATGTGATGTAACACAAGCTTATAGGAATCATGTTATATACTTTTCCATAGCATTACATTTGAATTCAACAGCTCAATCTTTCAAATAACGGACAGATATTTGTGAAATTATGATGCATTTGTGAATTATTTTAACAATCTAAATATGCTCATGTACAGACAGATACATTTAATAATCATGACAATTATGTTTCATTACATTACAGTGATTTAATTTACATTTGAAATGTGAAATCAGTCTATTTATGTAACTTTAATGATGTTCTAGCAGAACAGAACAAAACTGTAAAATGCAGTGAAATACTTTTATATTAGGATGTTTTCCTACAGTGCAGCCATACCTACAACTTGGTTGTTAGTTCACATTCATTGGCCGATGCTTAGCGTCGTGTTATTATGTGCCCCAACATCCAATGGCATGTCACATTGTTTTCATGACCACGCCCTCACCCCAGGTGCAGAGGCCTGTTTCTGTTCAGGAATGTTGTGAATACTTTGAGATTTATATTAACTGCAATTCTTACCTCTACATTTATTTTTTTTAAATATATAATTAGCACAGCGTGGTCGTGCAACGTTTTATATGTTTTTTTGGTTTTTATTCCTATTAATTATATTTTCACTTGTTACCTCTGAATTATTGAATCAGACCTAGATGACATGAAATTTTCAGCAAGATTATAATTCAAATACTCCTTTAATTATTGATTATTCTCATTAATTTTCGATCATTTTATATATTTTTCCATAGTATTACATTTGATTTTAACAGATTATTCTCTCACATAACAGACAAATATTTGTGAAATTATGATGCATTTTTAAATGTATTTTTTACAATCTAAATATTCATATGTACAAAATATATATTTAAAAAACATGTAAATTGTGTTTTACTGTATTTACAGTGATGTTATGTTATTTTACCTTTGACATGTAAAATCACAGTCTACTTATGTAAATGTAATGATATTCTAGAAAGACAAAACTGTAAAATATACAGTAAGATAGTTTGACATTACTATTTTTTGGAACAGTGCAGTTACTGTTTTATTTGCCACGTGCTTTAAGCAGGTAAATGTTCTAATAGTGTGGCATCTCCATTTTGGAAATACAACTGAAACAAGTCACTTTCTGATTGCTACTCATATTGATCACATAGATATCATATTTACATGATCCGGACAACCAGCTTTTCTCCACAGAGCATGAAGTGCACAGCATCTCCTGCCCAGTTTTAAAGACATCCACAGACTTAAACTTCAAGGATCAATAACTCACGAGGGAGAAGCTATAAAAACACAAATAATGTTTCTTTCTTTTCAGCTGTAGTAAGAAAGACAATGCTAGTCATTAGTCATCCCTTTATCATTTCTTTCCCCAAAACACTCTTTTTTCCTCCGCATATTTCCAGCTGTATTCCTACAATAATTAAAATTATAAATATATATTTTAACTCAAACGTACAGTTTTTAAATTTAATGTTGCTGAAACAACAAAGTAATAAAAAATAAATCTCTCTGATGGAGAAATCACTCATCTTTGGAAAAGAGAGTTTATTACAGAGAAATGTCTCTTTCCAAAATAAAAGCTATACTATACGCTTCTTCTGGGCTATATTCTCAGCAGCATATTAAACATATCAGGTCCCCATAAGGAGAATTTTCATTGTATTTATTTAGTTAAAGGTGAGGAGGAGCTTTATTTAGCCATGAAGCCAGATTCTTCCTCTGGATGGCATGACCTCGGCCTCCAGTAACACTGTGAGGAACCTCGGAGTTGTCTTTGGCCAGGACATGTCCTTCAGTGTACTAACAACAAATATATCTAAACTCTCACAGTAATGATGAAAAACTAGTGGATACATTCATCACTTCTAGGCTGAACTATTGTACTATTGAACTTTATTATCACACTGTCCAAAAAAACTCCCTGAAAACGCTGCAGCCAGAGTACTGGCAGGGACTAGACAGAGAGAGTTTCTCGCATGGTGGCTTCTCTTCATTGACAACATTCATTGCCCCATCTTATTTTAAAGACCTTATTGTCAAGGTTGTGCTGTGTGACAGGTAGGACGAGGACCCCAACGCAGGACACAGAAAGAAAGAAACTAAACTAAAAAAAGAGACTAAAGACAGCAGCTTTATTGCTAACGCCAATACTTATACAGAAAACAAGAAACTACAAACATTAAACCACAGAGGAAATACTGGGAGTAACACACACACACACACACACACACACACACACACACACACAGCACATGGGAGAGGTTCAACGCAACAACAGACAGAAGAAAACACCAGGGAGTGACGAGGGACTGGAAAACAGGAGGGAAGCACAGCTGGGGTAATCTGACGTAATGAGACACAGGAAACAAAGCAGAATATACTGACATAGGACACAGACTGTCAAAATAAAACAGGAAGCATGAGGCATTCACAAGGACTAGACAGAGATGTGGAAACATGACACACTCTGGAACAGCAGGAACATGAAGACAAACGTGACACAGGGAAGACATGAAGACCGAAGACTAAACATACAGAACAGAATTAAACCTTCACCAAGAACACCGGGGAGGCACAGAGACAACTATAAATAACTATAAACTATAAATATAATACAAACAAAAAACATAATTCAAAGACTGTAGCTTAAACAAGAAACACCCAGTGCCGTGACACTTAGAGTACCACGTGACCTCAGTGGGGTCTTATTGGGTAGTATTTAAAAGTCGAATGTGAATTTTGTCCTATCTCTCTTCCCTCACCCTCAACCAATCACAGCAGATGGCCCCGCCCCTCCCTGAGCTGGTTCTGCTGGAGGTTTCTTCCTGTTAAAAGGGAGTTTGTCCTTCCCACTGTTACCAAGTGATTGCTCATAGCAGGTCATCTGTATGTGGGGGTTTTCTCTGTAATAATGTAGAGTCTTTACCAAACATTATAAAGCACCTCAAGGAAATGTTATGATTTAGCACAATATAAATAAATGAACTGAGAAAACTGCATCTTTCACCATCCAAGAGGAATGTCTCACATTTTTAATTATTACAAAGAGTAATGTACCTGCAGTATACAACTGCAGAAGGTACTCCACAGTCTTTGAGCATGCTAATTAGAAAAGTACTGATGATATTATAACGTCAGAGTGAGTAGAAATGGCTTCTTTAAGTAAAAGCTGCCCATCAAGGATACCGATATTGCCTAGCAACAGCTACATCAGTTGTTTCTTCCCCCTCTTTGTTGTTCACATGTTCATTTATGTTCATTGAAATCTGCCAGATAGTTCACCAGTTTCATAAGCAGCCGCAGCCTTGAGTCAGCTCACTGAGTTTTTCAGCTGCACACACAGATGCACTTATACGTGACTATTTGTGCACAAGCTCACACAAATGCACACACACACACACCTCTGAATGTGTGTGGCTCTCACAAAAAGATGTTACAGAGTGTCAAACCAATATCTGTCTCTTCACTGTAGCCTGCCTCTCCATTTTCAGCTCAAGGACAGAGAAAGGGAGGCAGGAGAAAAAAGAGTGAGAAAGTGATGGAGAGAGCAAGTGACAAGAAGAGAGAGATGACGCTTTAATCTGAACAGAGGAAAGCTTTTCAGAAAATGATAGAGAACATCTGTAATCACATATAAATACATAAAGGGTGCTCTGGCAATGTCAAGACCCTGAACACTTACCATAAAATTATATATATCCAGCTTACACTTTACTGGAAATTTCAGCACATAAAACACGAGTAAACCAGTTTGTTCATGAATGCCAGTATAGTTGGAACAGGTGAGACGCAGTCGGTTAATAACGTACTGGCTGATATCCTTCCCTAGGTGGGTTGCTTGAATTTGCTAATCATATGCATTGTAGTGGCAGCACTCCGTCTCTATTTCACTCTTCTGTACCACCTTTAGGAGTCAGTCCGGCAACATGCATTTGAAACGCGAGCAAGTCCAGGTACTTTTCTTGCAAAAAAGATGTTTATTGAAACTTTTAATTTACATGGCAAGACTCGGTCAAAAAACTGTGTTGCTTCCAGCTTATCCGACTCCCCAACTACGTAATTACAGCGTGCCGGAAGCCCAAAATACTAAAAAGCGCATTAGAATGTCGCACTTCTATATTCTATACCTTTAACAAAACAGTATTTTGAAATTAACTAGAAATTAAATTCTTAACATCAAACATGTATATTTCTCCTCTAATTATTTTACAAGTACCAATAAAATTAACCTTTAATTGGCTCTTACATGCATGTATAATTCTTTTAGCAAAAGTGACGTTGATCAGCTATAGACACACGGCAGCTGCAGCCGTATTCATGCAGCCTGGGGAAGCTATATCTGCTCAGTTATAACGTAATAACTGAAGGTTCTCAGTCATCCAGGTCATCATAGTCAAAGGAGCTTGCAAAGTAATAAAGGAGTCTTTAAGATAACCAGATATCACTTTTAACGCATTTAAATAATATGGAGCTCAAACTGGAGTCTAAATCATCTGAAAGTGTTATTTTAAAATGCAGCGCACAGGTGTACAACATGCCGTTGTTCTCTTTTTGCCAGTTTATACTTTTACCTTCTCAAAGGCAAAGTTTGTGGTTTGGTTGTCTGTAAAGACAAGTGAGTTTTTTGTCAGGGCTAGTCACTTGTATTTTTTAAAATAGGGATTTTGCGCAGGCCTGCATGGTAGCACAGTTGCCTCACAGCAAGAAGGTCCCGAGTTCGAGTCCACCATGTGGTCAAAGGCCTGTGTGGTGTTTGCATCTAAACTTGCAGTTAGTTAGTTGGTGATTCTGAATTGGTCAAAGGTGTCCTTTGACTGGTGACCTGTCCACGATGTCCCCCATCGTGCTTTACAGGCTTTAGTTAATAAAATAAATACATTTAAAATCTTTAGAAAATATATATCTGTCCACATGAAAACAGAAACAAGAGCAACAGGTGGAGATCTGCACAGAAACGCTGGCCGAGCTCAGAGTTTGATAGAGGAAGATAAAGGCACACCTTTGATGCTGTGTTTCCCATCTCCACACAGAAATACAAAACAGAGTTTTTCAGAAGTTTCAAGCATGTTTTTCATTTAAGCTAAATTTCCTTTTTTTTTTTTTTTTTTTTTTTTTTTTTTTTTTGCCTGTCCCATTTGGTTCTTTAGCCGTCAGAATTGTTGTCTGAAGACCAACAAGGATACCCAATGGATTTATTTTGCCAAATGGATCATCATGGCATTGCCGTATTGGTCCATTTGATCAACCTTTGTTTTTATTATTTATTTTATTTTATTTTCAGTTGTTACAGACGGGACAGACATGAGTGAAGGATAGGAAAGGGAGAAAGAAAGAGGAAGGAAAAAAAAACAGAAGGGGAGAGGGACAGTGAGAAAGGGGGGGAAAAAAATATCTCCGGGATCACCTGTTGAGAGAAAAAGAGTAGAAAACAAGCAAAAAAACAAAACAAAACAAAGCAACATACTATACACAACACCATCGCATTAATCTAGCTAAGTGTAAACAGCAGCAAATACCAAATATTGAACGTTGTTGTGCAGCACGCAGGACAGACAGCGCACAATGTGCTTTGAAGTAGCAGCCAAGAAAGGTGTGATTCAAGTCTACGAACAGCAAACACCTGTGTGCACACCTGTGTGGATCGGCGCGCTTGTATTCAAATGGTTTCCCCATGTAATGGTCTGCAAGAGGATGTAGAGAGCCATAGCCCCGTCCCCCAGGGCATGAAGCAGGCATGGGGGAGATCCAGGTCCCAGACATCCAGAGGCCCCAGAGTGCAAGAGCCCAAGGAGGACCACCGGAGGGGCATCCGTGCCACCTTCATGGGAAGGGCTGAGGATCCCCAGAGCTAAATTTCCAAAGTACCCATGTACTTGTGGAAAGGGTTTTGGTAAACAGCACGGGCCGTGTAAGTGCTCATTTTGTAGGCAGCACAGAAAACGTAAGGGAACTGTGCAATTGACACTGAATTAAAAATCCTGGCAGGCCTACGAGCCTGAAAGGCTCGCCAGTTCCTCCCCAGTTCAGCCAGTTCCTCCCCTAACCCCTCAGCCTAGAGGAGGCTTACAGATATGAATCAAAATGCAAATCAGGATAGCAGGGGGGGCTTCCGCTGGACAAGAGGTTACAGCTTTGTTCCTCAAAGGTACTGACTCTTTAAGATCTTCTCTGATGTAAATAGATCAGGCTTGGGTCAATTAGATGCTCATTAATTGTAGCTTTAATAGATGAAATCAAGCATTTAATGAAAGAAAGCATGACACAAACAAGAGCAGTAACATTACTTTGACCCAAAGGTTTGGGACAAAACTAAATAATAAAAATGGACCAAGTGGCGAACTTTAATTCAATTCAATTCAATTCAATTTTATTTATATAGCGCCAAATCACAACAAAAGTCACCTCAAGGCGCTTCATAGATACAGAGAAAAACCCAACAATCATATGACCCCCTATGAGCAGCACTTTGGCAACAGTGGGAAGGAAAAACTCCCTTTTAACAGGAAGAAACCTCCAGCAGAACCAGGCTCAGGGAGGGGCGGGGCCATCTGCTGTGATTGGTTGGGGTGAGAGAAGGAAGACAGGATAAAGACATGCTGTGGAAGAGAGACAGAGGTTAATAACAGATATGATTCAACACAGAGAGGTCTGTTAACACATAGTGAGTGAGAAAGGTGACTGGAAAGGAAAAACTCAATGCATCATGGGAATCCCCCGGCAGCCTACATCTATTGCAGCATAACTAAGGGAGGATTCAGGGTCACCTGGTCCAGCCCTAACTATATGCTTTAGCAAAAAGGAAAGTTTGAAGCCTAATCTTGAAAGTAGAGATAGTGTCTGTCTCCCAAATCCAAACTGGAAGCTGGTTCCACAGAAGAGGGGCCTGAAAACTGAAGGCTCTGCCTCCCATTCTACTTTTAAACACTCTAGGAACAACAAGTAGCAACAAGTAACTTTAGACCCTATAAAAGAAAAGAAAGAAGATATAACTGAGTCCCATAGTTTAAGAAATCATTGTAGTTTGGGAGACACGGAGGATCATCAGTTTCACCATATCTCACCTGTTTAAATGTGCTGTGCATAAATTAGGGGCGTTTCCCAGGTAAGTACACTTTGTGCCCCCCTCAACAGTCTTAACTGTAACTCACAACACAAATATATTAACATAAAAATAAATACACAGCATAAAAAGGTGACTCACAACGGTTAAAGATGAGCTGCATTACTGTGCTTTCATCTATCTTTTATATACAACCTGCAAAACCAGTGGAGGTTGTTTTTGTTTGTTTGTCTGTAAATGTTAAAAATTCAATCCAAAGTTTACAACAACCTGACAAAAAATCCTTCATTTTAAAATAATAAATGGTACTGTAAAGTTTTTCAGTTTTTAATGCACATGTCAGTAGACTGAAATACAGTTTAATTTGTGTTTAATATAGTTTAACTAAATAAATTTAGTTTAGTTTGTTACATCTGGAACTGAATCCAGAACTTGGACTTTGAATTCTTTCTCCTGATATTTAAAATAAACACGAGATAGGAAAACCAAATCCTGCACACACGTATTATTACAGTGAAAAATGATTAGAAAACAGAAAACTGATAGATTAGATTAGATTAGAATCGAATCGAATCTATCAGATTAGATTAGAATCTAATCTAATCTAATCTAATCTATCAGATTAGAATCTAATCTAATCTAATCTATTAGATTAGATTAGAATCTAATCTGATAGATTAGATTCTAATCTAATCTAATCTAATCTATCAGATTAGATTCTAATCTAATCTATCAGATTAAAATCTAATCTAATCTGATAGATTAGATTAGATTAGATGATAGATTAGAAAACAGAAAACTAATTGTTGAAAAACATTGAAGTGATGTGTCTTAGAGCAGCAGTTAAAACTCGTGGCTTTGTGATGTTTCTCGTTAGGTTCTAGACTCAAAACAAAAGCATTCGTTTTATTGTCACATACGATTTCATATGAACTGTCTGCTTTTAGCTTTTAATTACATGTATTTTTTTTCCCACTGTGGTGGTTCAGATTGTTTACAGTGGTGAAACTTAAACAACAGCTGCTTCGTTCTACAGCGTGATAAGAAAAAGGTAAACGTTATGAAATGTGCCGTCGGTGAAGCTTTTATCTGTTTGCTGCCGTTAACATCATCAGGCGTGTACAGACAGCTGACAGAGAGGTGAGAAAATGAACGCAGAGATCAAGTGATGGGAAAAGAACGATGAACAAAAGATTAGTGGAGCTGCACGACGCCCATTAGCATTCTGCCAGCATTGTTTAGCAGTGACAAGACGAGCTGTTGTGTTTCTAATTATGTTATTAGCTTTTTAATACACATCCACATGCAGTCATTTAATTCTAGTAGCGTTTCCCGTCCCAGTGATGGGTCGCTGATTGCTGCACTCAGCCGTTTTATTAGGCCTAATTAAATTAACGTTATTTTGGTCCTGCCGTCAGCTACACACTCAGAGCTGAGGCAGTGTCACCAAGTGTGTTTCTGTGGATTTAAACATGCAATCTTTAACTGTAGGATTCTTATGGGTCGGTCCTGAGATGTGTATGTGTGTCACACAGCATTGACCCAGCAATAAGAAATATTTCCCCTTAGAGTAAGTGTCTAAATGATTAGAAGTGCACGAGCAGCTCATCCATAATTAGGCGCACACAGAGTTAAAGGCAGGTTTATCCTCGTGGTGTGATCTATCATGATGACTTTTCAGCTTTAAGATAAAATAAGAATTTGCACATTCACGTGTGTGTGTGTGTGTGTGTGTGTGTGTAGTCACAGTTATTTCTCTGAGCACTGCAGTGATGCACCATCATTACTCACCACCTCTCTCCCTCCATCCTGGACCCTTTCCCTTTCTTATCTGCCCCCCACGTCTTCTTCTCAAACTCTTTCCTGAGTACACACATTTCACCGGTTTCCTTGTTTCCCACCTGCTGACCGTCTTTCTCCACACGCCTCAGCTTCTTCCTTTCGGTTTTACTCTCTTCCTTCTGTGCCCTCGCACCAGGGGTGTCACAGTGAGCAGAATAGTGGGACTAAATTAGGGCCGAAATTGGCAAACAGAACAAAGGCAGAGGCCTCAAAAAGTCTGAAATTAAAACAATTATTTTTAATTAAAATGTTGAGTTTTTTTTATTATTAGGAATTTATCTGTTGGGTGAATTAAATCTTTGGCAGACTGCTGTCGAATATCAGAACACTCTCCCTTTTCAAATATGCACACAGTTAAATATAATCCATTATTAGGTTTAACAAAAACAGCTTTTTGTTCTGCCGCTTTCTCACTTTTATATATATTTGATGTTTTATTATGCTGCTTCAGTGTTCACTGTCTAAGCGGCACTTTTTAGTAACTGATTAACATAAATTCTGCAAAGAGAAAACATGTCTTCCTTATTTGGCTTTTATTTTGATTGAAATCCCCGACTCATTCTTCCCAGCGTGCAGTCAGACTGATCCTCCTCGAGTGTTATAACTAAAACAGTGAAAGAAATAAGAATGACATGTCAAACCTCATGTAGCCGACCAGTTTGTGCTCACACACACGCGTAGATAAATGTCAGACAAGTACAGGCTCATACAGCCACTGAAGGCGCCGTGTCTCGTGGGCGTCCCTGCTCTGAGACAAATCCCACATTCATCACACGCACACAGACACACCTATGGCCCAGCGTACGCCAATGAAATGTAGACGGAAGGTAATTAAACAGGGATCAGGCTGCTCTTTATCAAGGGCTCTTCACTGCTGGGCTAAATTAACCTCTGCCCACACACACACACACACACACACACACACACACATTTTGCCTTAAGAATCCACACACACATTGACACACGCACATTTTCATACAAAGACGGACATGTGCAATGAAATGTATTTTCATCTAATGTATTTTCTAATGTAAGCTCGTGTAAATCCTTTGTTACTTTTTCTCATTTAAAAAAATAAAGGCATTGACTAGTGTTACATTGTTACATTGTTACATTGTTACATTTACAGCTCTAATAGTAAAAACAAACAAACCAGAAGCCACGTGAAGTCTAAACAATAGTTTAGTTTTATTTGTTTAAATAAATGATGGTTTCTAATCAGCTCTGTTTCATCCTTTAATTGGGAAAAAGGATTTTTCCTTAACCTGCTGCATGAACACACCAGACAGCGGTGCAGCACCGGCTCTGATCGCTGCTGCATGCTCAGGGCAGCACGGTGCTGTTTTGTGAAGTCTATACATAACAGCAGTGATCCTGCTGTCGGAGCAGTGTGTGGTGCAAACGCACAAAAATCACAAGCCCTAAAAGGCTGTCAGTACAAACACACATATTCGTTTAAAATTTGGCGAATAGCCTTCAGTTGCAAATCACAGTTTTGCGGGGAAAATGCTGCATTTCTCTAAAATCCACACAATGCTTCAACACTTCACAGCTATGTCATCAAATACACACGCTGCTGGTTTATGTGCATTATATAGAAACACACAGTGAACATGGGTTTGTGATGCAGCCACAGTGAAACTAGACACCACCAAAAACTATTTTCTGCAGAGTCACACTGGGTACAGATCTGAACCTATTTCAGTCCAGCATCCATCTACCACCTACAGGCAGGGAATGTAACAGCCGCACGACGCTCCAGTATTTTCCAGTATTTGTGTTGCTCGGACAATCGTTTGTCCCAAAGAGATTTTGTTTGCCCACAAAAAGGAAGATGCATCCCTCGGTTCTCATGCGGTGGCTTCACAGAGAGGGGACAACCCGAGTCACCGCAAGACAGAGCAAGGACATGGAAACAGATCCATTCTCGGTCCAACAGCTGCCTTCATCAGTGGTAATAGTGCAGCTGACACTGATTGTTGTGGTTTAATATGACAGAGTTTCTTTAGGAAAACAGCATTTTGACTGCACAGCTATCCAGCATTCACCCTTTGTCTCTGCTTTGTTCTTGTGTTGCTGTGGTTTGTCTTGTCCAGGTGCTTGTCAGGATCAGAGCACTTTGCTTCTCTGCCCAGCTGTTCAGCCACCTGTGGAGGTGAGACAGAAACAGAGAGGGGTGAGCACACAAGGATGAAGAGATGGGGATAAATACAGTGAAACAAAAAGGGGAAACTGGTAACAGAAAGAAGTGAATTTTACCTTTTAATCCACACGGACAACAGGTGCAACCTCGGGCCTCTGCGCTGTGATTTCTGGTTGAACCTTTGTATTTCAGCAGCAGATGCTCACGCTCGTCAGGTGATCAGGGACAGAAAACTGATCAGCAGATATTTTCTTTGTTTATTTTAAAAGGACATATTAATCAAACTCAGTTCAACATGAATGACACTCATGACAGTCAGTTTTAAAACCAAGCTTAAAAACAAAACTACATGCACGTATTTGCATATACTGCATGTATGTAAAAAAAAAAAAGGAACGAAACATCGTGTAAGATTGTGTGCTTTACAGTGCAGCGTGCAGCAATATTATGAAGCCTAGACTTGGCCAGTTGATTGTTGTGCATCATGCTGTAGAAACACTCAGGTTGTCTTAAGAAGACTGAGAAGATTTGTCTTTTTTTGCAGATCAATTACAACTAATCCCTTGGATTAAAATCCCTAAAAAAATGTTGATGCATTAGAAAAGTTTAGGCAACTGCACGGATCCTTTGCACATAAATAAGGACAAATAAGGATCAGTGCTTGTGTAGATGCTTGGGGATTTGTTACAGTAGCTACAGTGCCAGTGTGTAGATTAATAATATTTTGATTAATAATAACTGAGCACAGCACTGTGCCTGTTCAGGGCGTGCCCTGCCGCTGCCCCTGTGACAGCGAGGACGAGCTTCAGCCCAACTGAAACCAGCCACCTTTGAGCCGCCAGGAAAGTCTGATTCTCTAAAGGTGCCGAGCTAATGACTGTGTGAGATTCACAGTAGGATCCATGTATTGTGCCAGATGCCATCAGCATACTAAAATGCTCAACTATACACCATACCTCATGGAGCGATTTGCCGGGGGGGGGAATCCTTCTCAGGGGCTTTTCTCTGCTTAATTTCTTTTATCCCACGTGGTATCTTGAAACAGTCGACCGTCCAAACAACAGTAAATTCAGCTTTCAGAACAAATCTGTGACGGCAGACACTGCTTGAGGCGGGGGTTTGGAGGGGGGGATGTTTCTGATCCTGTTCATCTTTTCCTGGTAAATGGTAAATGGCCTGTATTTGTATAGTGCTTTACTCGTCCCTAAGGACCCCAAAGTGCTTTACACATCCACCCATCCACACACTGGTGATGGCAGCTACATTGTAGCCACAGCCACCCTGGGGTGCACTGACAGAGGCGAGGCTGCCGGACACTGGCGCCACCGGGCCCTCTGACCACCACCAGTAGGCAACGTTGCCCAAGGACACAACGACCAAGACTGTCCGAGCCGGGGCTCAAACCGGCAACCTTCCGATTACAAGGCGAACTGCCAACTCTTGAGCCACGATCGCCCCATATGGAGTCACTAAGCACCACTGTTTCAGAGTAAAAACGATAATGAAATAAAAGAGACTCGAAATAATCTTCAGACTACGTCCACACGTACACGGGTAGTTTTGAAAACGGAGATTTTCCGTTTTCGCTTTTTTTAAAAAATCCCGTTGTTGAGTCAAATTGTTGAATGTTGTCATTGTTTTTCTTAAACTTGTAAAGTCTTAGTTTAAACTATAGGATCAAAGACTTTGTCTGACCACCTCTCCAGCCTCTCGAGGTTCTGGGGGGAGGCTGTAGTGTTTTATCACAAGCACATCCCATTGTTTGATGCTTGGTCAGCTTCCTGCCCTTTTATGGCTTCACTGTGTTGTGACTGTGAACCAAAACAGGAATTGAACCATATATTGGGTGTGGGGGAGATTCCCCCTTATGACCAAGGATGTTGTGATCAGG
>NC_142110.1:300000-370000 GCF_056152115.1 Neolamprologus brichardi | reverse complement strand
TTTATTCTATTGTATGTATTATTCTATTCTATTCTATTCTATTCTATATATTATCCTATTCTATTTTATTCTATTGTATATATTATTCTATTCTATTCTATTCTATTGTATATAGTATTTTATTTTATTTTATTCTATTTTATTCTATTGTATGTATTATTCTATTCTATTCTATTCTATTCTATATATTATCCTATTCTATTTTATTCTATTGTATATATTATTCTATTCTATTCTATTCTATTCTATTGTATATAGTATTTTATTTTATTCTATTTTATTCTATTGTATGTATTATTCTATTCTATTCTATTCTATATATTATCCTATTCTATTTTATTCTATTGTATATATTATTCTATTCTATTCTATTCTATTCTATTGTATATAGTATTTTATTTTATTCTATTGTATGTATTATTCTATTCTATTCTATTCTATATATTATTCTATTCTATTTTAAAGACTGTCCCTCTACTGCACAGGTGTCGAACTCCAGGCCTCGAGGGCCGGTGTCCTGCAGGTTTTAGATGTAACCTTGATACAACACAGCTGATTTAAAGGCTAAATGACCTGGTGATGAACTAATCCTGTGATTCAGGTGTGTTGACCCAGGGTGAGATCTAAAACCTGCAGGACACCGGTCCTCGAGGCCTGGAGTTCGACACCCCTGCTCTACTGGGTGACAGGAGTGTTGCATATATTCAATATTTATCCAGCTGCACAGTAACAGTCATATATTCATTCACCCTTCTCCTGTGCTTGTTTACTGAAGATCATGAAAGGTAAATGTCAACTATGTCAGTGTTTCCATCCCATCTTTTCTCTTCATTCTTCCGTGCCTTACCCCAGGCAATATGTAAGTTATCTAGAAATCTGTGTGCTGAGTGACACTCGATTAAACGTAACCTTGAGTCAACTGTGGTAGTGATCTGGTGTTATATAAATAAAATAGAGTTTTTGTTTTTGCATTGATTTAAATAGCCAGTAACTTGAATATTAAAGCTGTCTTTGTCACAGCAGCCACAGTAAGTACAGCACCACCTTAGGGAACGCAGAGGGGAACCCACATGTTAATGCAGACTCTCTAACCCACCTTTAAACTGTCCAAGTAAGTTCATACTAAAAAATAAAAAATATATATAAAGCCACAAACAACATCCAAGCATGGACCACACAGAAAACACAGACCAAAGGCTGATCCATGACGAGAACGAGGTAATCAGGGGAAGTGAACACAGCTGGGGGAGGCACAGGTAAGCAGAATCTAGAGAGCGAGACATGGGGACGTAAAACTAAATCCAAGACAGATGAATGACTGCCACATCAAATAAGGCAGTGTGTGTGTGTGTGTGTGTGTGTGTGTGTGTGTGTGTGTGTGTTTCACCTTGATATACAAGGAAACACTCTGGAGACTAACCTCCAGTTAGCTATCCACAGTTTACAATAAACACAGAGGAAGAGTGATGAGGTCAATGAGAGGTCTGAGACCTGTGAGAGGTCTACCTGTGACAGACAGTAATTAGCCAGGTCCCACCTTCTGTTATCGCTGCGCTGATTAATCCATACTTCATACTGTATGCCAGACCCTTAGCTTGTGCTCCAGAGTTCAGTTTTATTTGTCATGTGCAAGTTAGCACAGGGTCAACATTGCAATGAAATGTGTTTGACGAGCAGCAGTCACTCAGCAGCATGATACAGTAGGAGAAAAAATAATAAAATAAAATAAAATAAAATAAAATATAAAAATATAAAAATAGTAAGGAGCTAAATATTAGAGAGACGTGGTGAAAGAGAAAAGATGACTAAATATATATGTATCTATAAATATAAATATATGTACACTAGAGATTAAATAAGAAAATCTTGAAAAGAAATATGACGGAGGGCAGATGGGATATTGCACAGGAATGAGCATCAGAAAATTACAGTATTGCACTTTTAAATATAAATATCAATAACAATAAAGTGAAGTGACCAGTGCAGATTAAACAGTGAACTTGTGAAGCTGCAGCTTCTGAGTGCTGTGTTGTGTGTGTTTAAGTGTTGTAAAGTTCATCACTGCTCTTGGTTCAGTTGTCCTACAGTACACTATTATAGGAACCATAATTTAAATACTGGTTGTTTTTAATTGCTCCTTATCTTCGGAGACATCCGCAGCACATTTGCTTGATATGTGAAAATACATTTTCTACCTCTTTCACTTCATTATGATCTTCTTATGTTTTTTAATTTTTATTTCTAAACTTTATATTTTTCTCATTACCTGTGCTCCTTGTTTATATCTTCTTCTTATTACAGTCCCAGTTTGCTCCTCTGCTAATAATTACCCATCTCTGTTTTCTACTGATTTATCTGTCATTTTCACCACGTCTTCATCTTCTTTTGCTTTCCTCCTCTTCAAATCTTATTGTAGCTCTTTTTTTTATCTTGCCAATTTCATTTTTCTCTGTCTGGCTCTCCAATTTTCCTTCCTGAAATAAAAGATTCTTACTCTTACTCTCTCATCCTGTCGGCAAGCCTTTGAGCCTCAGAGAACCACCCTGCACACGTGTGTTTTTAATTTGAAAAGCAGACATTAAGAGAGATTTATTGGTTCCCCACTTATATCAAATCACATCAGTGCAGTCTGCTACCAACGGACAGATTATTGGTCGAAGAAATCCTAATGGAGTGGCACCATGTTTTATTGCTTATATAATGCTAATAATGATAATAATCTTTAACCTTTTATTCAAAAATCTTTATCATGCATACTGAGATCCTAATCTCCAGTCCTTTCAAAACTCAGCCAGTGCATACAGTCTGACCCATGTGGCTCAACTCTGTCGCTCAGATTACTCAACTGCCTTAAACCTGCATTCGCTTTCAGTCAGCGAGGTGCAACTCTGGAAAGGAATCTGTGGATTGATATATTCTTCATTCAGCAGATCCCTTTGGTGTAAATTGTCTCATCCTATCTCTTGGATCATCTTCTTTCACATGAACCTCCTGCACGTCTTCCTTTAATATATCCCTGAATCTTCTCGGTGGTCTCCCTTCTTTCCTCCTGCCTGGCAGCTTCATATTCACCATCCTTTTCCCAACATTCCTCTTCTGCACATGTCCAAGCTGTCACAGCCTCCTGAACTTTGTCTCTAAAATGCTCCAAAAAGGTTCATTCTGGTTGCTTCTAGTGAAAATCTTAACATCTTCAACTCTGCTGCCTCCAGTTGCACACCAGATACACTTCCTGCAGCCGTTTATGCATGCTGTGGACTGAACACAGAACACTGGCATGCAGTGCTTGTGTTTTGGTTAAAGAGGCATATTTTTAACAGGCACAGATGGGCAGCGTTCATTGTTTTTGTTGCAGTAATTCTAGTTTGGCACCCAATAAAAATGAAAGTGCTATATTTATTTTTCCAATCAAGCCAACTACATGATAGCATTCACAGTTTACACATTTCCCTAGCTGGGACCACATCCTCGGTAACGATGGACGATGAGGGAGTATGAACTGGTGCTGCGGTTTGGGGAAGGCCTCGAAGGGGACTGGCGACGGCTCCCGGGCAGATCCCGTGCACTAACGAGAGGTGAATGAAGGAAATGAAGAGAGGAGAAGAGAGGGAAAAGGGGGGGGGGGGGGGGCGGACATGCAAATGAGAACAGCAGGTGAAGGGGGGCTTTTATAGCCGGAGGCCGGAGGTGAAGGAGGAGTGGTCCCGCTCCTGGAATTCAGATGATATCTCCACTTAAATTTCCCTTAGGAATTAAAAGTCCTCATTTTCTGCGTCACTACTTCAGTAATCCAAAATATCTCTCTGTCAGCCTTCTCGGTTCCCAATCATCTTCAGCTTCTCATCAGCGGCGTCCCACAGGGCTCAATTTTAGGGCCACTGCTGTTTTTCCTGGGTTCCATCCTTAGAAGGCATGGGACCGCTTTTCATTGTTACGCAAGTGACTGCCACTAAAGCAGAAGGATGGCATCTCCATAAAACCTCTGTTGACAGATGACATTAAAGCTTGGTTGGCTTTAAAGTTTTTACATTTTAATGAAAAGAAAACAGAGATGTTGGTGTTTGGACCCAGCGGTCCCTGTGAGTCCTCTGTTTGATTTGGGACCCCTGGAAGTTTATTTCAAACCTGTTGTTACTGACCTTGGTTTTAAATTGGACAGAGATTTTAAATTGGACAACCAAATCAGAGCAGTGGTGAAGTCCAGTTTTTATCATTTAAGGCGACTGGCAAGAGTAAACATTTTTTTCTTTCGAGGCTTTGAAACAGGATCCATTTATTTCTTCCTGTCTGGATGACTGTAACTTCTCAGCTGGTTCGCTACACGACTGCTAACAGGAGCTCATAAAGAGAGCATATAATCCTGTGTTACTGGCTGCCTGTGTCTTTCTGAGTTCATTTTAAAATTCTCATGTTTGTTCTTAAATGCTTTCAGTCTTGCCCCGTCTTACCTCTCTGACCTTCTTCATCCCTACACACCCTGTTCGTCTCTTAGGTCAGCTGCCCAGCTGCTCCTGGAGGCACCAAGATCCAGGAGGAAGCTCAGAGGGGGCGGGGCCTTTTCTATCGTGGCTCCTAAATCATGGAATAACTTGCGCTTGCACGTTAGAGAGAAGCATTCACTGTCCACTTAAAACCAGTGCTGTCAGCATTAATGTCATTAATAACACCATAACCACATTAACACAGCAAATCCCAGTTAGTGAGTTAATGCGGATCACCCCGTGTGAGGGCTGCACGGCGCTAATGCATTAACAAGCTAACCGCATTAATGCGGCAAATCCCCGTTAACGTGGTATTAATGAGATCAACGCTGACAGCACTACTTAAAACCCATTTTCAGTCTTTGGCTTTGACCTCAGTGAGACTTAGCTAATAACTAATTTAATCACAAGAGAAACTAACTAATTCATTTACTTTTTTCTTCTATTTGGCTTTTATTTCTATCTTATATAATTTTATTATTTAGTTCCAGTGTCCAGCACTTTGCGTTAGCTGTGGTTAAAGTGCTTTATAAATAAAGGTGATGATGATGAAGTATGTCTTAAATTAATAAATGAAGTAATAAAATAAATAGATATGAGTCCGTTGTTTAGTTGTTTTTATTTAAACTTTTCATGCTTTCAGAAGCCATGCATGCCATCCTTTTTCTGTTGTTATTGTCGTCAGCTTCATCATTTAACATGCTAACTAAGGCCTGTAGAGCTCTTGGGAATTTTATCTCTCTGATCAATGCATATTCTCACCTTGAGGAGAATTTGCTGGGGCATCCACTTGTGGGAAGATTGGCAGCTGTCTCCAATGTTTTCACTTGTGAATTATCTTTCTCGCTGTAGATTGATGGACCTGACATTGTTTGAAGATAGCCTTATAACCCTTTCAGCACTCATGGGCAGCAACAATTGCAATTAGTCAACACACACACTGCTCACGATGCTCCAGACCACCACTGCAGAAACGTCTGCTTAACCAAACACAGTTGATTAGCAGCACCAGACTGCTGCCTACCCTCTTTATTCCTCTGGGAGCAACAAGGGGTTTCCTTAGTTTTTCATACAACTATATATTTATTTATATATACATATTTATTTCTTTCAGTTTTAGACTGCTCTATAAGTAAATGGACTGATTCTTATATAGCGCTTTTCTACTCTCCCAGAGTACTCAAAGCGCTCTGTACAACATGTCACCCAATCACACCCATTCTCACAAGACTTTATCTATGCGTAGTGCTTTCTAAGTACATTCACACACATTCATACTCCGATGGATGCATCGGAGAGCACGTTGGGGTTAGTATCTTGCCCAAGGATACGTGACATGCAGACTGGAGGAGCCAGGGATCGAACCTCCAACCTTCCGATCAGTCGGTGATCAGCTCTACCTCCTGAGCTGCAGCCACCTGCTAGCATTCACCTTTTGGCAAGTTTACTTCATTAGCAATTACAGTGATTCAGTCGACATTTTAAGACAATAAGCAGAATTTAAATTTCACATTGTTTAAGACTGTCAACAGTTATTTTGGGAACATGACCTGGTAAGAAAACCATCCCAAACACCAAACAGCTACCAGTAGCTAGCTCTGATTTTATTCTAGGCGTCGTTCATTGTCCTTTCATTGTTACCATTTTTGCTGGAAGACAGTGGCACAAATCACAACAACACCATCATTTTTTCCAAATGATTTGCTTGATTAGGCTGAACTTTCTCCTGTTTCATTTGATGGTACAGCTTGAGGGATGAAGTCAAATCCCTTCTGCAGCTTCCAGCTAATCGGGAATCAGTGACCTAGTGTAACAGAACTGATAAATGTTGCATTTAGGAAGTTAATGTGAGCTGACAGAAACCAGCATTAATCAGCTGGACCGTGATCACTGTGTCATGCTGTCCTACAGGCAAAGAGCCTAAACATCAATGTGGAATACGATGCATGCATGAAGGCAGAATGGATCACAGATGTTGTTCATATTTACTTGTATGTTGGTATATCCCTCCCTAAATATGTTCTTAGACATATTTTATAGGCTAGTTTTTAATCAAACACAGTACTACCTGAAACAATTTAAAAACGTTGCGTTTGTGGGTTTAAACACCATTTCAAATGTCTTCACTGTAAATGGTAAACTACCACGTTAGCATGCTGGGAATCTTTGCTATAATCAGTCAGAGAAAGTTCTTCAAGCGTGATTTTCCTCTTTAATGTGGCATTCACTGCCCCCTGACATTTTTTCATCGTTTGATTCAATAAAAATTAATTGAAAAGGGAGAAAAAGGCTCTCAAGCAGCTTCCTAAGTGACATAAATAGCACTGGTAAGGTCATGGGCAGATTAACCTCCTAAGGGACCCCACTGTACACATCAGTTTCGTTATTTCTCCAGACACCCAGAAACCAAGAAACCTTCTAGAGGAGACCAAGTTGATTAATTGATTAACAGTGTGTAACCCAGAGTAAAATCTGTTTTACTAGAATTTAGTAATTTCCTGCACTTATTTCCTGCCATTGAACGCATCACAAATACATGACTCCAACCACATGAGTTTGCTCAGCCAATCGGATGGCATGTAGGTCATAGTAAGCCTGTCCCGCTTCCTAACAAGTATCAGGTAACGAATAAAGTGAAGGAAGTCTCATTTAAAATACTGCATAAATTTTATTCTGCTAATCATTACATGACAAAGTTTAAAAGGGACATAAATGTGAGCTGTGGGTTTTGTGGAAGCCATCCTGAGACTGTGCACCTCCTCTGGATCTGTTCATGCGCTGGAACATTTTGGAAAGACTTGAGTAGATTCATTGCTGACATCTCTATAAAGGCTTTACTGTGAATGGGGGAAAAAAAAAGAAGATGTTTACTTTATAATAAACTTGTTAGTTATCTTAGCTAAATGTTATTCTCACAAATGCAAATACAGTAACAAAAAGCCTAATTTTAAATTACTATAATGATGTTTTATGTTACATAAAATTGATTCGTGGATCACTTAACAAAAAGGCTGTGAAAACTTATTACTATTTGTAGTAATTACAAATTATTTGAATGCTTGTAATTCTTTGTATTACAGCCCCTGGCATATGTTAATTTTGTTCTGGTTGTATACATGTTCTGTATACTGTTTCTCAATAAAGTTTAATAATTTTTAAAAAAGATGCGTGGAGGCAGGTGACAGAGCTGTTGCAGGTTTGCTTTTCCCGTTTAATGCATTTAACACCAGCTAACTTGTGCGATTTAGACGCTGGTTACTGTGAGCCAGAGCCGTAGTGTTGTTGTGCACTGAACACGATGGAGTTGGTGAGTTTGAACTTTTAATTGACTGTATTGCTACCAGCTGACGCTAATTCAAACAATTTGATTTTGATTTTGATTTGACTGATAGTTGTTGAATAACAAATGTTGTGAAGCTACATAGTATGTTTAAAGCAGTTGAAATGTTTTAGTTAAATCCTTATTGGTTAAATATACTGTTTGTTTATTTATAAATTGTGTACACAGGAACAAGAATAACTTCATGTATTCAGCTTAACTGACTGACATTTTGTATTATTCTTGTGATTTCTTATTGGCCGTGTTTATTTAATGCAGGCCAGGTGAACCTGTTTGGGTATGGAAAAGGATGGCGAGCCAATGAGCGGCTAGGAGCAGGACTCATTCTGCATTGAAGCTTCCACAGGTTGGGTAGGAAGCTATCAAAGACGACGCTCTGTCCCCATTTTCCGAATACACTGATTTCCACAATCACTCCATTTCCCCGTTTATGGACAAAGCGCTTGGACATCTCTCATGGACATTCAGATAAAACTCATGGACTTCAGCGTTTTTGATGTTAGCATGTGTTATTTATGGGGAACTTTTTTTTCTTGTTATTTTTCTTTGCTTTCGATTAAATACATGGTGTTGTGTGTATTTATTAATTACTGCCCATCAGCTCCAGTCCTAAATCTTCTGATTAATAATAACCTAATATTTCACTCAGTACCTAGCTTGTGTTAATTCATTAGCGCTTCATCAGTGTTACAAGTGGTATAACAGGTCAAAACTAGAAATCAAATAGATAAAGACACACAACCTCAGGGCTGGTGCAGAAAGTGTTCGGTGCATGTGAACAGTGGCTTTAAAGCCTTGTGTTAGAGGTTAGCATGTGAGTCATAGCGCAGGTGGGATCTACTGTACGCTTTCCTTCTTACCATTAACAGGCTGTGTTTTTACAGGACTGGGTGACAGACTGATAGGAAAGAGAGATCAAAGACACTCAGAGAAAGAGAGAGCGTACCTGTGACTGTGCCACAAAGAGATTTGGAGAGTAAGATGCTATCATTTAGAAACCACAGTGCAGGGAAGAAAAACTTTGGCAGATGGTCGCTCAGCATCAGCCAGTCTGCACTCTTCCCTGTCAGATATCCCTCTCTCTGTCATACTGTCAGCATCCTCCTGTCTTCTCTCGAGTGCACACTTCTGATTGCATCGACTCATTTAAATCTGTGTAAGAAAAAAATCAGCATCCCATAGATAGATGTGCACGTGTGCTCGCATGTTCTAATGAGTTACTTCTGTCTCGTGTATTTTTCTTTCTAAATTCATGCAATGACTCAAACCTTCAGATAAAGCCGGCAGCATAAACACTGTCCATGTAAGGCGACCAGAAATGTAATTATAAATGTTTAAGTCTAAACAACAAACAGTAGGAAGAAGAGCTCAAATGAAAGTCCATGAATCTAGCTGGTAGCTGTTAGCCTGACAGCAGCAGAGAGAATAAAACTAAAGACGTGGTCACGGCTCAGAGTGAGAAATGTGTATGAAGGAGAGCCGTAACCTTGTCTCCATGGGCAGTTTTAATAAAATCATTTATCTCTGTTCGTGAGGATGATAGCGCTCGGTGAAAATTTCATTCCCAGCTGATAAATGTTTGTTTGCTGCAGCAGAACTTCTAAACATTTTATGTTTAACACAGAAATAGAAACATGAACTCAAACTTCTCATTTTTGATTCTATGTTGTATTATGTGACTCACCAGGTTCATCAAAACATCTGTTAGCCCTGTTTGTTGAGACCTTTGCTGAAAACAAATTAAACAGCAGCAAAAGCTATACTGTCGAAATGCTCCAATCATAACTGCACCACCGTTTTATGTGACAGGAAACAGCTGGCATCTTCGAAACAGGAAACAAGAAGTTGTCTTGTGTGATAATCCTCCGCACTTTCCTCGCCCACTGATCCACCTTGACCTCCTCTGTACCCTTTGCTTTCACTTTTGCTGATGTCACATGTGCTACTGCTTTAACTGGGGCACATACTGAAACAACTGACGTTTTCATCTTGAACGAATAGCGTCCAACTCCGTGTTTGTCTCATTTAGGGATAAAAAAACGTAAATGCAGAAACACGAAGGCAGCGTCTTGTTCTCAGGAAGCTTACTCATCGTCCCTGCGCATGACCTATAATTCTCTGCGTGCTTCACACGCAGGTACAGCTCGTTCCCCCACCCACTTTCTCTCACACAAAACACAGGGACAAGGACGCCGCATGAAAGCAACAAAGTGCCTGACATAAAAAGGAAAAATTAAATAGAGCAAACTTAACAGAATGGAGCAGCCTTAAACTGACTTTTCAAAGCAGAGGTTGTTGCTTCCAAGTATCGAGAGTACTGAGAAGACAGCGCCGTCTTTCACTGACAGCCTGCAGATGCACACAAAGTTTGGCTTCATACATGGATTCACAGTCCTCGCAGACCCAGACTGACTTTGTCGTGCTTCTTTCTTCATCGCAGTCGGGGTCACATCTAAATGGATTCATCAGTGGAAATGTTGACAAGAGGTGCTGGCTGCTGTGTGCAGCTTTGTGTAGGTGTGTGATTAGATATTCAAGTACAATACATCTACCTTATATTCTGTTTCACACTCAGTAATAAGTGCTTAACCTCTGGTGTCTTTATGTGTTTCTGCAGTACAAGTAGTTCATGTTGCATAAGAGAAATGTCTTTATATGAAAGCTCTGAAATGTTTCAGGATGCACGCGTCATCAAATGATTTATTTATCAGATAAACTGATTATTATTCGAGATTCAAATGAATGTGTGTTTGTTTCTCAGCTTACTGACGTTTGTTTTCGGTGTAAATGGGTCCTGAAGCTGCTCGTGTGTTTATACTCGCCTGCTCACAAACTCTGCCCCTCTGACTTCAGCAGAAGTGTTAATCCTTCTGTTTTGATTTGGGTGACATCTTTGGTGTCAAGCTGTCATTTATCAAAGCCCCGATAAACAGATGGTATAATGGGTGTCAGTGTGACGCGACAGATAACAGTATGAGTCACAGAGACACACTGACCCACAGGCAATCGTCCACGCACACACGCCTGTATTTGACTGCAGCACTACAGTTGCTCGTTCATCTTGTGTTTACTCTGACATATTGTCCAAAATAATACCGTCTTTCCACCTTCTTCCTTGGTCTCTATGACAACTACCCAGGTAGCCTGCTATGTAGCACTGTGCAAAGGTTTTGGTGTGACTGTTTTTAAATCGGTTCAAATAAAAAGTGCAGGAAACGGAAAAATCCTAGAAAAAAAAAATCCTAAAAAAAAAACAAAACTAGTTCATGCATTTATTACTTCCAGGCTGGACGACTGTAATTCATTATTATCAGGAAGTCCTAAAAACTCCCTGAAAAGCCTTCAGCTAATCCAAAATGCTGCAGCAAGAGTCCTGACAGGGACTAGAAAGAGAGAGCAGATTTCTCATGTTTTGGCTTCCTGTTAAATCCAGAATTCAAAATCCTGCTCCTCACATACAAGGTCTTAAATAATCAGGCCCCATCTTATCTTAATGACCTTGTAGTACCATATCACCCTATTAGAGCACTTCGCTCTCGCTCTGCAGGCCTACTTGTTGTTCCTAGAGTATTTAAAAGTAGAATGGGAGGCAGAGCCTTCAGTTTTCAGGCCCCTCTTCTGTGGAACCAGCTTCCAGTTTGGATTCAGGAGACAGACACTATCTCTACTTTCAAGATTAGGCTTCAAACTTTCCTTTTTGCTAAAGCATATAGTTAGGGCTGGACCAGGTGACCCTGAATCCTCCCTTAGTTATGCTGCAATAGATGTAGGCTGCCGGGGATTCCCATGATGCATTGAGTTTTTCCTTTCCAGTCACCTTTCTCGCTCACTATGTGTTAACAGACCTCTCTGTATTGAATCATATCTGTTATTAATCTCTGTCTCTCTTCCACAGCATGTCTTTATCCTGTCTTCCTTCTCTCACCCCAACCAATCACAGCAGATGGCCCCGCCCCTCCCTGAGCCTGGTTCTGCTGGAGGTTTCTTCCTGTTAAAAGGGAGTTTTTCCTTCCCACTGTCGCCAAAGTGCTGCTCATAGGGGGTCATATGATTGTTGGGTTTTTCTCTGTATCTATGAAGCGCCTTGAGGCGACTTTTGTTGTGATTTGGCGCTATATAAATAAAATTGAATTGAAATTGAATTGAATAGATCAGATTTTAGTGCGGCTGCTTGTCACTGGTGAAATAGCACCGGGTCACAGTTCTTCAAACTGCTTGGCTGGTAGCTTGTTTCAAGCATCTTGGAGAGCTTGACACATTTTGCTTTATTTGCTGTCGAGCCATCTGTTGCAGGGATACTTTTAATCACGTAGTTCTTTATGGCTGCATGTGGTTGTTGTAACTACCAGGAAGGACCTTTTGGTAGAATGGCATCAGAAATCTGGACGTCCTTGATGTGACTGTATAACTTTAATTCAAATCTACACACTTTGATGTGTTGTTGCTATTCTGCTATAAAGTGGTCCGTTAACCCTTTAAAACCAGTCGGAGTGGGCACGCTCTGTTTTGCGTAACTATTTTTAAATCCCGGTAGCTCTGCAACCACGTAAGCTAGCACAATAATTTTTTTCTGCATATGAAACTGGAGGAGTTGTACTTACATCTTATGCCATCAGCTTGTCCTCGGTCACAGTTTCCTTCCACATATAGCTTTGCAAAAACTGCATAAAAAGCACTTGCAGCAACAAAAACATAATATTCCAGAAACACGCTTTGCCGATCCGATCAGCTGTTTGTAACACTTCCTACATTGGAATAGATGTCCGAAACCGGAAGTGACGTCATTTTGCAGAAATGTAGTTTTTTACCATCAGGGCCTCATGAGCCTATACTGGTGTTTTTAAAAGTTATGTTTGACTTTATGACTTTCTGTGTGGTTTCTGGGATGCTTAGGACTCATATTGCACTGCTGGAAATAGTTTATTTTGATGCATATGCTGCTTTTTTGCAAATTTGCACAATAATATTTATTTTTGTTTTTCCTGCAGTGTATAAAAATTGGTGTATTTCAAAAATAAAACTATAAAGACACTCAAAATAAATTTCCTGTGGTGGGAAACTATTTTGTGCAACTTTTTTGTATTTACAGTTTTGAGGGATAAGCCTCTTAAATTTCTCTAACTAGAAATATATGTTAAAAAAACAAAAACGATTTTCAATTTTTTTGTAGTTTATTGCACTTTTTTGCAATTTATGTAATTACTATGCACTTAATGCAGACATATTATTAAAATCTGGGCTATAATGGTTGTATTGATGTATAGCAACTTGAAATGCTCCCAAAAATGGCTCCACAGCATGTAAACATATAATATAAGCTCTGGTGGACTTGGTTCTATGGTAGGTCTTAAAGGGTTCACTGAAGCATCTGTTTGAAATCGTTATAATTACAAAGACACTGCCAGTCTTCCTCCTTTTACCTTCGTCCTTATCTCTTTTATTTTCATATTCACAGCCATCTCTCATTCGTGCCCTCTCTCTCCAGTTTTGTCACCCTCCCCGAGCTCTCGCTGCCTCTGTTCTCATTGCTTTTCATCTCTGTCCTTCTACCCTGTTTCCTCTCGCTTCCTGTCTGCACTCTGTTCTCCAGCTGTTCACTGAGCTGGGTGTTTATTTGACATATTGAACTGTTTTGAAGCCAATAACCTTTCTGTGTATCTTGGACAGTAAGTACTGTTCAAGCTTGCGCACACACACATTTTATCTATAGATCATCATGTTATTGGCCATTACCACATATAAGCATTATAAAATCTTAGTACACATTTTATAGATTACATGTAACACAGTTGTGCACAGTGTGAAAACTCACACATATAATCTTTCAACGGGCAGGACTTATTTTCTAAAATCTAATTTTCCTTATGTTGTTTGGCATCACATCTGAAATCAAAGGCAGGCCGTAATAGGAGCATATGGTGAAAATATAACCAAATAATTTTCCTGCATAAAATTTAATGCATTTAATAAACACTATAGTCTAAGACATTACTAATAAAGTGTTACAGCAGTGTGATTCCAGTTATATTAAACAATTAAAAATAGTAATGTAGTTTGTGATAATCAGGTGTTCACTTTGTCACATGTTTATTTGTGTTAGAGGTGGACAGACATAGCCTAAAGCATGGCTATTCAACTACGAAGTTAGTTGGGCCAGATTTTCAAACCGAGGAATTTATCTGGGCCAGATATTTTTTTTGCAGTCAGTAAGCAGCAGATCATGATCAATCTCAAACCCACACAACTGTATTGAAAAACAAGTAATTTTTTTATTCCTTTTCCCCTGTAAATCTGGTGACCTCACAAATGCACACCAACAGGTCCATTTAAAAAAAGGGAGCTATAACTAAACTATTTTTTGCACATTTGAAATAATAATAATAATAATAATAATAATAACAAAAAAACATTTTGATAATTCCCTTTCAAATTAAAATAAATATTTTGCTGACCACTCACTTTTCCTGCCATGGATGGAGCCCATCCGTCACAAGTATACAGACACGCTTCATATCCAGACCATTTTCCTCAAAAAGAGCTGAAATCTTCTCAAACATTATTTCGCCAGCTGTGTGTCCCTCTAACGGTAGTAAGCCGAGCAATTTCCCATCCAAAAAACGGACATATACGCACAACTGTGCATTATCAGCTCTGTCTGTGATCTCCTGACATTACATCAGTTTTCTTCAGGTCACCTAACAGCGTTTCAAACTCGTCTGACGCCAGAACTTCAACTCTACGAATATTTGAACTGTCCTACAGGGGCACGTTTTTAATAGCAGATGTCACACTTACTTTAATTTTTTCATCACTTTTCACCGCATCCACCACCTATGCAGTATTTCACTGTTTCAGAATCTGTGAAAGGCCTTTTCTTCTTCGCCAAGAAGCAAACACGAAGGGAAGCTGCTGCAGCTGTAAAATGAATAAGTATTTGTCAGTCCAGGCACGGTTAAACCGACAGTTTTCATTGTCAATTTTGCGCTTCTGGAGTGAGAAAGACGTGCTGTTGTTGCATCATATATTACGATGATTGTTTAATATGTTTATCACGGTGCATTGTGGGTTAAATATTGCTAGGCTACTAGGAGTGTTGCACTCACAGTCTACACTACGCTGTAGGAATTTTTTATTTATTTATTTATTTTTTAATTAATTAATGAATAAATTTTTTGCGTTTTCTCTGTTTCTGCCAGGACCACAGGCAGGGCCACTCGCAGGTTGCTTTTGGGCCGCATTTGGCCCGCGGGCCGCCATTTAAATAGGCTTGACCTAAGGTATATTCAGTTTACCCCAGATGATCATGATGGTGATGACGACAACAATGATCAATGACTCTGGTGACAGGCCTGCTGAATGCACCTTGTCATGGCCCAATAACATGAGACTATAGAGTTCCTCTGTGCATTTTTGCCAAGTACATCTGTGGTCCTAAAGAATAGGGATGTAGGGACCCATCACAGGGATTACTGTGATTAGCAAGTCCATCTAAGCTTTCCTGCAACATATCCAGGTCTGGGTTGTGGGGGCAGCCAAAAAGATGCCCAAACCTCTCTTTTCCTGGCCTTCGCTCCTCTGGCTATTCCCCGGGGACGCTGATGCATTAGTGATAGCGGAGAGATGTAAACTTTTCACCATGTCCTGGGTCAACACCAGAGTTTCCGCCTGGAAGGAGGTGCCCAAAACACCTCACCTAAGCAGTGCCTATCCTAATTAGATGCTTGTCCCATCACATCTGGATCCTTTTGGTATGGAGAAGCAACTCTGAGCACCTTGAAATGACGGAGCTTATGATCTCAAAGGGTGAGCCAATACACCAAAGAAGGACATTTCAAGTGCTTATAGCCACAATCTTATTTTCTCAGTTACTACCACAGCTCCTGGCCAGCTCCACCACAAAAGACCAGTACAACATGTGCATGTCTGTAGATGCCACAGCAACCTGTCTTCCAAGATAGTTAAAGCTTGGGATAGGAACTCCTCACCTGCAGTGGGCACTCCATCCTTTTTCTCCTGACGACCTCCTAGCCTCACCTTTGGCAGAGCTAATTCTCATTCTTTAACATTCCTATTGTTTGGCTTCAACATGCTCCAGTGAGCGCTGCATGTCCCTGGTGGATGAAAACAGAAGCACTACATCATCTGTAAAGTGCAAAGAGAGAATCCTTGGGCCACCAAACTGGAAATCTCCCATCTGACTTCAAGCCAAGTCAGAGCTATAAGCTAAATGACTGAAGCACTTCCTGTTTCCCATTCGGCCTTTTAAAGAGTGTTTGCACTCTTCGTCACCTCCTGTTGTTGTTTTTTTACCATTCCCGTTGTGGAGCAGTTTGCACTTTGACTTACGGCGAAATAAAAATATTTTTTACAACACAGAAAATGTATTAAGTCCTGCAGCATCTTCCTTTCTGGACTTTCACACTTACCTCAATAATAGGCGCTGTCAAAACTGCTTGCTGTTGGGCAAGGTCATTATTTAGCAAAGCAGATTTTGGTGATAAATTCAGCAACTACCCACAACATGAAACGCTAGCAGCACTGAGCAGTGGTGAATAAACTGTGTATAATCATCTCATTACTCGATGGTTTATTAGTGTATTTGTAAATCAGATTTTCACTGACAGGAGAATTTCCTACAATTAACTTGACTTTCTGCATATTTTAAAATGCAAAAGGGACTCAGGTTTGTTTTTGGGGGGGCGGGGCAACCGTGGGACTACCTGCTTTTTTTTCAAGATTCTTTATTCATCACATGCATAGTTACACAAGTATAACACGCAGTGAAATGTGCAAAAGGGGGAGAGAAGAAGAACATTATATATTATCCGTCTGTAAAACTTCAAAGTCCTATCCTTTCGTGGTCCTCGGGACCAAAAATGGTCCCGCCCCAAAAAGTGCTCTAAAAGGTTATATATCAATATTTTTTTCCACTTTAAATTAGTCAGTCTTTTAAAACTACTTCTGCTTAAAATATCCATATCAAGTTTTAATTATATTTTCATTGTTTTAACCCTTTAAATACATTGGGTAAATGCATGTATGAAGCAAGCAGGTGAATGCTGTACATTGAGTGAATTAAATAAGAATAGACAATCTGAACATTTTACAAAATAGACAATATGAACATATTTAAAATTAATAAAAATTTGAAATGTACATTGTGCCGGTGGGTTTAGAGAGTCTAGCAGAGAGACATACTCTGAGAGAGCCCTGCAGTATAATGTTTCAGTCATGAGACCCGAGTCCAAAATTAGAGTGACATGAATATTTGAATCCTGCTTTTGGGTGCAGAACAAATGAGGCTTACAGGTTTGTCTTTATTTCAAAGACAGTATTTGAATAGTGGGACAGTGTGTCTCTGGCCGTAGATGCATTAATGTCTTCGTTGACACCCAAGGGCACCGTGCCTGCTGTATATCATTACTGTTAACATCTGCATAAATCTAAATAAAGCTCTAATTTGATCTCTCAGCAACAACAGGTCCAGGTTCAGTCCTGACCCCTCCCTCTCTCCCTGGAGCTCGTTTTCCGCTGCACATTTGCATAAATGAGGGATGATTTTGAATATGTGGCAAATATGCAAATAAGCCAATTATGATTGATCAGCTGATTGATTGGTGTTGTCTTTGCCGGTGCAACCTGTCTGCATGTGCCGATTGCATGCAGACCTTAAATTAGCACAGCAGACGCTTTTGATGGCAGATGTCTCTGATTGACAGGTGTGCATGTGCGGCCAGAGGTTAGTGATGGTAGAGGTCGTGTGCACATGCCCGTACTCTCGTAAACCCATCGTTTGGATTCAATACGGGTGACAGATCAGCAAAAATAATAACTCAGAGGGAAAATAGAGCAGGAATAAGAAAATGTTGGTTTTCATCTTGTAAGCATGACAAACACACACGTGCACGCTGGAGTTATTGAAAACCTGTCTCTCATACTAATGCATTCAATCTGCAGAGGCTTTTGATTCTTTCAAGGACACACCTGAACACGCGCCCCCACACAGACACACAATGCATACTCATACACACTGAAAATGCGCTCAGTTCAGAGGAGACGCCAGGCCAGTGTCTAGTCCTGGCCTGACAGTGGAGGGGGGGCCACAGAGGTGAGTGGGAGTTGATTGAGTTTGCTCAGCTACAGCCCATGGGACTACAGACAATATTACAGGACTCACACTCTCACCCACACACGCACACCTGAAAAGCAGCCAGCTACTACACACTCAATTTAATCAGGGCTTATGTCTATGGAAGTGAGCATATGTGACCTCCTCTGTTTCCACGCCCCCCCTGCACCTGCCTCTCTGTCTGTCAACGTACCGTCTTTCTCACGGTTTGCTTCTTCTGCTTTCTGTCTGACTGCCTGTCTGCTTTGAGACATTTTACCGTTTTCACAGTTCGTATAGATCCACCTTTAAGAAATGACGAGGGATGTGGTTTCAGAAAGCAAAAGCAAAGCATTAACTCATAGATTTAACAGGAAAAGGTGCTGAGGCGGCTCTTAGATCTTGGGCTGTTATATACTCAACAACTAATTTAAAGGTTCTCAGACTTGGCTTGCATTGTGATTTCTCTGCTGGGCTCAATGAGAGAGCAGACAGCACGCGTTACTGTAATCCGATTACTTTTTTCAAGTAACGAGTAAAGTAAGGGATTACTATTGCAAAAACAGTAATTAGATTACCGTTACTTTCCCGTAGGTACGCTGCGTTACTGCGTTACTAAAACCGTGATTTTTTTGCGAGAATGTCTCATGACAGTGACGTAAGCGAGTGCGACGTTCGTGACAACAGCTGTGTGCAGATCAACAATGGATCATATATCGAGTGCAGAGAGAGTATGAGCGTGCAGCGTTTAAAGCGTGGAAGTACTGACCTTACTTTGAGTTTGATTCCATAAAAAGTGACAAAAACATTAGTGTCCGTTGTGTGTGGGAAGAAAACTTCTTTTTACAGTGAAAAAACCCTAAACTTCCAAACAAGCAGCGAGTAGCTACGACGTAATGGGAAACTCACAGAGAAACTCGCGGATTCTTCCACTGACCGCTGCACACCTGCACCAGGGTAACCCTCCGCCTACCCCACTCCTGCTTTACAGGTGAAAATAGAGCAACAGGACCGCTAGTCTTTGACTTTATTTATTTTCTGCTGTGTTTTACTTGCATCTATTTGAAAGACTGAGTGTAAACACAAAATATTTTATTTTATGAGCTGGAATGTGCAGAAAATAGGTTTAAATGTTAAACTAATTTCTTCCAGTCAGAGAATGTTGCAGATAATTAAATCTTTGCTTGATGCATAAAGTTAAAAGATTAAAACTAATAAAACAAGTTTTAAAAAGAGACTTTTCCATTTGATTACATTTTGTATGATGATTATGCAGAAAAAGTAGAATTGGGCTGAAAGATCTATCACTTTATCACCTATTCAGGTTGTAAATCGTGTTTTTAAAAAGTAACTAAGTAACTAAGTAACTAATTACTTTTGAAAATAAGTAATCAGTAAAGTAACGGGATTACTTTTTGGGGGAAGTAATCAGTAATTAGTTACTGATTATTTTTTTCGAGTAACTTGACCAACACTGGCAGACAGTACATAAATTGAGAAGAGTGTGGACAATCAGTAATAATTATAAAATCAGTAAAATGTCTGATATAACAAATATAACATTTACAGGTCGGGCTCACAGACTGAGTTTCTGATCTGCACATTTCGAGGTTTGATTCATGTGCAGCTACTTCCTGTCTCACCTGATCTTTTAAAACAGGCTGAAAAATAAACATCTGTACTTTTGTAATTCTCATGAAACAAACTGGTTGTTGTTTGCATAGCTGCTGTAGTTGGGGGGGCGGTCAAAGCTGATTTAAGATATGTTTTTATTTTTATTTCTAAGATATACATGGGACAGTGTGTGACGGTGTGTGAGGATATCTGCTGCTTGTCTGTGCTGACACACACTCTCTGCAGGAACAGAATCGCAGCATTCAGGTTACTTTCCCCAAAAGCCTCCAATTAACAGAATCAGAGAGATGAACTCTCCTTTCTCTTATTGCCCCTCTCTCTTTTCACCCCTTCTTCCGTTCTGCCTTTTCCTCCTGATTCCTGATCAGATTCTGTCACGTCTCTTCCCATCTGCACCTTCTGTGGTATTCCTCGATGTTTCTGCACGGCTTCCATCAAGCATCACTTTTAATGACAGAGTCTGAACACAGCGGGACAAAAGCTTTGAAGAGGTGGAAGACACCGGGGAGATCAGAGGGTTATATTTGTGTGCGTGCAGATAGTAGAGTGACTTTATCATGAAGGAAGACATTGGATTATCGCACACACACCCAAAGCATGGGTGTGACTGGTGTGTGTGTGTTATGATTGTGGCGGGGTACACCCCCCCCCCCCCCCCCCCCCCTTTCTTGCTATATACAGTGGCAGGGTGATGCTCAAGAAAAGTAACACATGATCCCAAAGATGCACACTTATTACTTTTCTTAATAATGCAGAACGTGATTACTCACCAGGTCACGAGTCCTGACAGGGACTAGAAAGAGAGAGCAGATTTCTCCTGTTTTGGCTTCCTGTTAAATCCAGAATTCAAAATCCTGCTCCTCACATACAAGGTCTTAAATAATCAGGCCCCATCTTATCTTAATGACCTTGTAGTACCATATCACCCTATTAGAGCACTTCGCTCTCGCTCTGCAGGCCTACTTGTTGTTCCTAGAGTATTTAAAAGTAGAATGGGAGGCAGAGCCTTCAGTTTTCAGGCCCCTCTTCTGTGGAACCAGCTTCCAGTTTGGATTCAGGAGACAGACACTATCTCTACTTTCAAGATTAGGCTTCAAACTTTCCTTTTTGCTAAAGCATATAGTTAGGGCTGGACCAGGTGACCCTGAATCCTCCCTTAGTTATGCTGCAATAGACGTAGGCTGCCGGGGATTCCCATGATGCATTGAGTTTTTCCTTTCCAGTCACCTTTCTCACTCACTATGTGTTAACAGACCTCTCTGCACTGAATCACACTTGTTATTAACCTCTGTCTCTCTTCCACAGCATGTCTTTATCCTGTCTTCCTTCTCTCACCCCAACCAATCACAGCAGATGGCCCCGCCCCTCCCTGAGCCTGGTTCTGCTGGAGGTTTCTTCCTGTTAAAAGGGAGTTTTTCCTTCCCACTGTCACCAAAGTGCTGCTCATAGGGGGTCATATGATTGTTGGGTTTTTCTCTGTATCTATTTTGTTGTGATTTGGCGCTATATAAATAAAATTGAATTGAATTGAATTGAATTTTGAACCAGAGTCCCACACACCAACAGAGACCCGTCCTACTGAGGACATGTATTCTTTTAGTTTTTACACAAACCTAACAGAAAACACAAAGCTAAAAACTAAGCAGAGTTTCAAACACTCACCAAAGTGTAGCAACATGCGTACAGCAGGTGGCCATTGATGCTTAACTGCCTTTGTTACCTGCTGATGTTCAGGGATGATGCTGCTTCTCTTTCCTGGATCCGGTTTACAGTTAAGCGTCACACTCTTGTCCTTTCATACAGTAACAATAAAAGTAATGTCCATATCTCCACCCCTCATAAGCTGTAGATCACCATCACCATCCACCCTGCACACCAACTAAAATAAGCTGATTGTGGCAAAAATGTAGAAAAAAAACTTGTTTGCTTTTTTCTCCTTTCGGTTGGCAGATAACTGAAAAAACCTCTGCAATGCAAATAATGACATAATTCCAGCTGTAATGCAATTACTGAATTACTATAGGACTACGTAACTGGAAAATGTGATTACACATTACTGAACGCATTACTTTGAAACATGATACACACAACACTGATCATCAGTAAGTGTGACCACATTTCTAAAAGCAGAACTCTTGGCAGTATGCTGGTCTGAAGCATTCAAATTGTTACAATGACACAATCTTCCCAGAAGTGGCGCCTCAGCAAATTCACAGTCTGACTTGTACAATGGTCAGAGTACCTGCAAAAACCTAATGTCTGCCTCTAGGACTGTACAGTCCTCAGTCAGCATGTAAATGTTAAAGTTCCCAAGAGTGCAATAAGAGAAAGGCTGAACATGTGAAGCTTATTTGGAAGGGTTGCCAGGATTAAGATTAGGTTTGCAAAGTTACATCTGAACAAACCACAAGACATGTGCAGCAGTATCTTTTGGACTGATGAGTCCAAAACGTAGAGATGTTTGGCCATAATGCCCAGCACCACACTTGGTACAATGTCCATTTCCATCAAGTGTGATGCACAGTGATGAAGCAGTGATGATTTGAGCTTGTTTTTCAGTCAAAGAGTGACTGCACTTTGTTATTCAGAGGAGTTAATGGTTAAAAACAACAAAATACTGTAGAGTCAGTTCTACCGACATCTGTCCACCTGCTAAATCGTGGCTGAAATTGAGTCACATAACAGGACAGTAAGTGAAAGCACAGCATCATCTACAGGCTGGGCCATTTATATGGATACACCGTAATAACATGGGAAAGGTTGGTGATATTAAAGTCCTGTTTGTGGCACATTAGTATATGTGAGGGGCAAACTCCTCAAGATGGGTGTTGACATGTGCCACAAACAGGACTTTAATATCACCAACCATTCCCATGTTATTATGGTGTATCCATATAAATGGCCCACCCTGTACATCTACAACATAATGAATCAGTGAAATAAAAGCGACATACCAATCAAAGTCCAGACTTTAACCCGGCAGAAATGTTGTGCAGAGGCCTTAAGAGAGCGTGCGTAAAGTTTTCACAGCGCTGTGAAAACCTTTTTTTTCCAAATTTGCATTTAAAAAGCTAAAGGCTCCATTTATAATTAATAAAAAAGCCAAGAAAGATCATCATAAGACAGTGCGTTAGACTTTTTTGCTTATTTGTTTTCAGAATGAAAGTATTACTTTTTTCTGTGCTTGCCCAGTGCTTTCTCTGGAGTAAACCCGAGTGTTGGCAGATTCTCCTTCCCATCCACTTCCCTACAGGAATATTATTGGCACGCACCTTCATCCCACACCCCCAGCTAACTCTTGAAGTATGCAGCAACCAGGGTTGTTTTCCCTCACCCACTCTTTGCTTCTTCCACCCTGCCAAACCCAGCCATGCTCTCCCTGTCTCTCTCTTTCAGTCATTCTCAGTCACCCCTCTCTCACACATATATTCTCCCTCTCTCTCCATCTAAAGGTGAATGTTAGCGGTCACTGTCGGCAGATTTGCCCAGAAAATTGAATCAGCCAGCAGGTTGGGGGCCAGAGAGGCACAAGTGCCAAGCTGTACACTAATTTAATTCAGTGTGTGTGTGTGTGTGTGTGTGTGTGTGTGTGTGTGTGTGTGTGTGTGTGTGTGTGTGTGTGCGAGGTAGAGATTGTAGTTGCTCTGTGTGTTTGTCTATAGATACAGTTGTGCTTACGTGTCTGTACTACATATGCAGCACTGGATACAGGTTTGTGTATCCTTCAGAGAGAGTTCACCTCTTCTGTAGCTGCATGTGTTCACAGTTCTGTAGGTCTAAGCTGAGCTCATTGTTATAAGACTGCCATGTGTTGTATTTTTGCACTGTTCTAGTTACAGTGTATCAAGTAAATGTGATTTTTACATAATTGAAAAAAAGTCTGGTCCCTTCAGGTCTTCAGATAAGTAATAAAACATGAGATATTACCCGATGAGATTTTTTATTTAACAAAAACGAAGTAAAAGTAGTAGTAGCCATGATAAAAGATTTATTACTGAAGAAAATGAATAGCATTGTAAATCCTATGTTTCGCTGATAATGGTCATAAAATACCAGTCTATTTTGACCAATGTGGTTCTATAAACAGTGTATTTTACAGTCATTTTATTTTTGTATAAAATCATTTAGTTATACTTGTCAGTACAACAAATAATCAGTCAGCAAAAACTTCCTGGTTTATGTATTATATTTCCAAAAGATAAACAAATGTAAGATAGGACTCAGTTGTTGTCTATGTGCAGTGTGTGTCCATAGCAGCTTTTTATCTGTTCACGTTAGTGTAGGCTTTTAACATTTATAACATTATAACATTTATAACATTATAACATTCTTGGAAAAAGAAAAGGTGTATTTGTTGGGGCGCACTGACAGAGGCGAGGCTGCCGGACACTGGCGCCACCGGGCCCTCTGACCACCACCAGTAAACTGGCATACATAGGACTAGGGATGCACCGATACTGATACTGGTATCGGGTATCGGGGCCGATACTGTAAAATGTGTGTGTACTCATACTCGTAAAAGTTAACCGATACCATGAACCGATACCAACTTATTTCATTAATCAGAGGGTGGCTTGTCATTTCTGTTGTAGTTTTTTAGATTGGCCACTAGGGGGCCAATTATTATTTTATTTATTATTTATTTTATAATAATTATTTTGTTTGTTTGTTTACAATATGGACACTCTGCAATAATTTAAAAGTTTATTTTATTCTCAAAGCTAATTTGTATTTATTTTATTCCGAAGAGAAGTGTTTATTTATTATTCTGAAAGCTCGAGACAGTGCCAATAGTTCAGTGATATTTTGTAAAATTACAATGTGGAGACTCTGCAATAATTTAACAGAAGTGCTTCTTTTTCACTTGAAATTTTTTTGTGGTCATTTTTATTAAGATTTTATTTTTTATCGGCAGAGAATAAAATAAAACCTGTCTTCCAATTAATTGTATTTGTGTGTATGTGTGTGTGTGTGTGTGTGGTAGAAGTATCGTTTTTTGTACTCTGTATCAGCAAGTACTCAGATCCAAGTATCGGTATCGTATCAGTTTGAAAAAATTGGTATCGTTGCATCCCTACATAGGACTAAAGCAAGCTGTAGGGAGGTAGTTTTTCAAGTCTTGCCATTTTGTAGACGCTTGCTGTCTGACATCATCACCCAGCAAATTCAGCCACACTCTGCAGCTTGTGAGGTTCTGGATACACAATACGTTCTTGCAACAACAGAATATGAAGATGATTGCAAGTCATTTTAGTTTGACTCTTCATTGGCCCTTACAAATGAAAGTACCAGTGGGCTCATTAATGGGAAATATGGTGGTTTGAAATAAACTTTAAAAATGTAGTTTTTTAGGAATGCTAGGTTAAAGATAAGGTTAAAAATATTTTGTGGTACCTACCCTACCCCACCCTCGCATCCCTCCCTCTGCTGTACATGTAAGCCTCTGTGTTTAGAGTTCCAGTACTTAAAGATCACACTTTATATTGCTAGAAATGAGAAGCCTGCTGCTATTGCATGCTACTGTGTGAAAATGAAAATCAGCTGTTTGAAAAATTAATGAGAGTTTTGAATGGTAAATCTAAAATCAATAAGTTTGTAAACTGCCTTGGAGCTCAAGTCATCTTATTAGGTTTTCTTGAGATTGTTTTGGTAATTACATAAGACTCGTTTCAGTAGAGTCAAATGAGGGGAAAGGAGAAGTATTGAGATAGAAACAAAGGCATTCTCCTCTGTTCTAACAAAATGTGAGGTCAAAACAGAAACAACAGGTGACAGCAGCAGAGGAAAAATGACTTTTAAACCCACAAAGATGTGACAAGAGACAGAAAGACAGTGAGAACGAGAGATAAACAGAGGTGCCTCTGGCTGTCAGGTGGACCAAAACAAACACTGGGTGCCATGTTGCCAAAGGGCCTGATTCAGCCAGACTGACACTAAATTAGACCCTCTACTGTCTCGTTCAAAGCAGCAAAACACTAACACAACATCCAACCTCTGCCTGTTTGAAAACATTCTCCTTCTTTCTCTCCTTTTCTTTCTTCCCCTAGCTTGTGATTTCAAACTCGTCCTTCTCTTTGATTTCCCCCTCCACCCCCTCTCTCATTTCTTTCTCTTATTTCCTTTATTATTCTGTCTTTGCACCAACCCTACGTCCATCCATACAACCTTCCCTCCCATTGATTGCACTGCCCTCTTCACCCCATCTTTCTCATTCATAATTGAAAAGCATTAACTGCTGCCGAGGCCAAGCATTCGTTTAATTATCTGACCAGCATGCTGAGACTCTGTCTTCTCTGTACTGCAAAACATACATTAAACTCCTGCTCAGAATATTTACAATATAGAGAACTGGACCTTAGTGCGTTTGAAGATGGGTTTGGAGTCCAATTTGTACTCTTAACCTCCATTCGTTCCCTTCTAATAGGAAGAGGATCTCATTTGTCTAGCCCATATTTTGTATGTGCACAGAGGTTGTGTGTCATTGTCTCTGCTGCATATTGTACACTGTTGTTGTTTCCACCCAGTAAACATGGCTCCCTTGTAGCCCACAGGCACATGTGTGGTGCCACTGTGGTCAAAGTGTCTTCTTATTTTGATTGTCTGTAAACCAGGACCCTTGTGGCTGATTACTTAGACTACATAAGGTACCCTCTGAAAGTCTATTAGAAGATGTCAATGCAGAATTACAGACAATTCCTAATGCGACCTTCACTGAAACCATCCAGCTGATCTACACCAGGCAACAGTGATGCTTAAGATGCTGGGCTAAGGTCAAAATGAAGGCAGCACAGAGGGAAGTTAGCCAATTATTGGAACTGCAGAAAGGGGTGATGAAGAAAGGAGTGCCTTAAAAATACAGCAAGGTGTCTATTCCTGAGGCCTTGGAAACAAGCAAAGAGTCGTAGCCTTGGTTACCCACCTGAAGAAGTACACCAGAGAGATAGAAGTCAGCAGAAAAAACCAGTTGTTCTCTGCTGAACCATCCATCATGTGCTCTCAGCAGCAAGGGAACAATATGAGAACAGCCTTGCCAAGACGGGAGACAGAGCAATACTGGGACAGCATATGGGAGAGCTAAAAGCAGACCATAGCAACCTGCTTGAACAGGATCCAGCAGCTATCACAGTGATCCAAGAAAAAGTCTCAAGCATTAAGTGTTGGACAGCGTCAGGTCATGACATGATGCAGCACAAATGAACCAGCTGCTTATGGATGGGATGGACCCAGAATATTTAACTGAAGGCTGGACAGTCCTCCCCCATAAGGGACTAGTCCCATCCAACTACTGGCCAATAACCTGCTCCAGCACTACATGGAAGCTCCTGAAAGGCATCGTAGTGGCTAAAATGAACAATACACGAGCAGGGCCCAGAAAGGAATTGGGAGAAACACTTGAGGGGCTAAACACCAGCTCCTGGTAGACAGAGCAGCCACTCCAGACTGGCCAACTGGTGCACTGTCTGGACTGACTACCAGAAACCTATAACTCAATGCCTCACACATGGATCCTGGTATGCCTAGAACTTTATAAGACCAAAACAACCCTACGAGCCTTCATTGGGAATATGATCAACCAATTCAACACCACTAGGATCTACAGTAATGACATCAGGATGTAATTCAGACTGACGATATGTAATCGGATGGTAACAAAGACAGGGAAGGTAATCAGAACTGAAGGGGCGGCACTACCACCACCACTACGCTAGGAAAAGCCACAACAGCTAAATACATGCAGAGTGTAAGCCAAGTGCTGAGGGGTGAGAGGAATGGGAAGCACAAAATGCTTAAAGGATAAAGATCGCCAAGTCTTTACAGATGCATGGATAGATACTTAATCTGGCCATTCATTAACCCTTTAAGACCTACCATAGAACCAAGTCCGCTAGAGCTTATATTATATGTTTACATGCTGTGGAGCCATTTTTGGGAGCATTTCAAGTTGCTATACATCAATACAACCATTACAGCCTAGATTGTAATAATATGTCTGCATTAAGTGCATAGTAATTACATAAATTGCAAAAAAGTGCAATAAACTACAAAAAAATTGAAAATCGTTTTTGTTTTTTTAACATATATTTCTAGTTAGAGAAATTTAAAAGGCTTATCCCTCAAAACTGTAAATACAAAAAAGTTGCACAAAATAGTTTCCCACCACAGGAAATTTATTTTGAGTGCCTTCATAGTTTTATTTTTGAAATACACCAATTTTTATACACTGCAGGAAAAACGAAAATAAATATTATAGTGCAAATTTGCAAAAAAGCAGCATATGCATCAAAATAAACTATTTCCAGCAGTGCAATATGAGTCCTAAGCATCCCAGAAACGACATAGAAAGTCATAAAGTCAAACATAACTTTTAAAAACACCAGTATAGGCTCATTGAGGCCCTGATGGTAAAAAACTACATTTCCGCGAAAATGACGTCACTTCCGGTTTCGGGCAGGTCATGGCGGACATGCGATAGTTCGCGTTGACGTCTATTCCAACGTAGGAAGTGTTACGAACAGCTGATCGGATCGGCAAAGCGTGTTTCTGGAATATTATGTTTTTGTTGCTGCAAGTGCTTTTTATGCAGTTTTTGCAAAGCTACATGTGGAAGGAAACTGTGACCGAGGACAAGCTGATGGCATAAGATGTAAGTACAACTCCTCCGGTTTCATATGCAAAAAAAATTATTGCGCTATCTTACGTGGTTGCAGAGCTACCGGGATTTAAAAATAGTTACACAAAACGGAGCGTTCCCGCTCCGACCGGTTTTAAAGGGTTAAGAATCCAAAATAGGAAGACATCTGAATATAAAGTTAGTCCAAAACTGATTTGATTAATTTGATGGACTGCAACTTAATGAACTCTCGTTTGAAATACCATCACCTTATATTACATTATTTGACATTAGTTTTTTTCTCAGCACAGTGTTTGATGATTTAGAGTGGCATGGAGATTTTCAACTAAGCCTAACAATCAAACATAACAAAAATATTTTAACTAGAAAAAAGTTTTCTAGATCTTTGTAAGCAAGGACAGTGTCTCAAAGCAAAAAGCAACAATTCAAATCTGAAGACACGCACAGCCAGGGGGGGCACTTTTAAATGAGCAAAGAGCTCCAAACCTTGTTAAATTGGGAACTGTTGCTGAATTCAGCAGCAAAAGTTCTGTCTTGGATATTCGAGGATTTTAAGAGCCCTGCTGACAGAAAAAAAACAATTGCCTACACTGCCCCATTTGTTTTTCCTCATTATAAGGCTAACTGAGAAGATGAAACCCCAAGGCTTCTCACCTGTGCAACCTCACAGGAACTCCAGGCGTTTTACTTTCACATTGTCCAGGGTTTTCCTGAGCTGCTAATTATAACACTAATAGCAGGTATGATAACATCTCCACTTTGGTTTTTGTGCAGAATATCCATAATGCTCTCAGCCATGTGTTTTGTTTATTTTGTATTTACATACCAAATCAATGCACATAGATATGCAATGCACACACATATATATATAAATTCCCCTCTCGCCTCTGTGGGTGATCTATTCTTCAAGTTCGGGTCCTCTACCGACGGCCGAGGAGCTTGAGGGTCCTGCACAGTATCTTAGCTTTCCGTAGGGCGGTGCTATATATAAATTATCATTAGTGTGATTCACAATGCCAGTACATATCATCAGGTTTTTAGAAAATAGTTATCCTGTCAGTGTTGAAATGAAAATGGAACAAAAGTCAAAAGTGTGTTTAGGTTTTTTCCATACCTTCACACCACTATCTGCACCACTAACCAGCAAAGTCAGGAAATTCTCATTGCAGCAGGCTCCATGTTTGAAATGCATTTTTCAGTTCACAGTTATTTTTATTAAGTATAAAGTATTCATCACACTTTCTGCAGCAGAATGTTTGTAGGGTGTACAAATAATTATTACACACCCTGTAATTTGTAACCTTCATCACAGCTTTTTTACATACTGCCCCCTAACCTTATTGCACTAATGCATGCTACAGCATCTCTCTAAATATGACCACACAGTCAGGTCAACAAGTTTATTGTGAACCCAAGAAGCTGAAACATAAAGTGTGGTATTACCAGTAGTGTGATTCAGACTGCCAGTAGATATCATCAGCATTTATCTATATATATATACATATATATACATATATATATATATATATATATATATACACATATGTATAATGGTGGGGACCGGTCCCCTCCAACTACTGACCAATAACCTGCCTCAGCACCACCTGGAAGCTCCTGTCAGGCATCATAGCAGCTAAGATGAACAGGCACATGGCTCAATACATGAGCGGGGCACAGAAAGGGATGGGCAAGAATACCAGAGGCGCAAAACACCAGCTACTGGCAGACCAAGCAGTCAGCCGAGACTGCAGGACCAGACTGACCAACCTGTGCTCTGCCTGGATTGATTACAAGAAGGCCTATGACTCAATGCCCCACAGCTGGATCCTGGGATGCCTAGAAGATCAACAGGACCCTGAGAGCCTTCATCAGGAACTCAATGGGGATGTGGCGTACAACACTAGAGGCCAACTCCAAGCCCATAGCACAAGTCACCATCAAGTGATCTACCAAGGAGATGCTCTGTCCCCACTGCTGTTCTGCATAGGCCTGAACCCCCTCAGTGAGATCATTAACAAGACTGGCTACGGATACCGACTACGGAACGGAGCAGTTGTCAGCCACCTCCTGTACATGGATGACATCAAGCTGTATGCCAAGAGTGAACGAGACATCGATTCACTGATCCACAATACCAGGCTATACAGCAATGACATTGGAATGTCGTTCGGGCTGGAGAAGTGTAGTCGGATGGTAACAAAGAGTGGGAAGGTAGTCAGAACTGAGGGGATCAAACTACCAGAAGGCAACATTGCAGACATGGAGGACAGTTACAAGTACCTGGGGATCCCGCAGGCGAATGGGAACCAGGAAGAGGCCGCTAGGAAAGCTGCAACCACCAAGTACCTGCAGAGGGTCAGGCAAGTCCTGAGGAGTCAGCTGAACGGTAAGAACAAGATCCGGGCCATCAACACCTACGCCCTGCCCGTGATCAGGTACCCTGCTGGGGTAATAAGTTGGCCAAAGGAGGAGATAGAAGCCACTGACATCAAGACAAGAAAGCTCCTCTTCTTTCTCAGGAGACTGAAAAGATTCGGCATGAGCCCCCGCACCCTCAGGACCTTCTATCGCTGTGCCATTGAGAGCATCCTCACTGGATGCATCACCACCTGGTACGGCAACAGCACCGCTTACAACCGCAAAGCTCTCCAGAGAGAAGTGCGGTGCTCTGAACGGATAATTGGAGGTGCTGTATATAAATGCCACTGTTTTGCACATGTTCAACTACCAACCTCTGTATATTTTATTTTATTTTTTATTCTATTTAATTTTTAAAATATGTATACACACACACACACACACACACACGTAGAAAAACATATTCAGTATACACATCCAGTAATGCATACACTCTTATCTCATATTTCTGTAAAGTTCTTTATTTCATATTCTGTATAGTTTTTTTTTCATATTTATATCCTGTTCATAGCCTGTACATAGCCTGTACTCACTACAGCCTGTACATCAGGGGTGTCAAACTCAAATACACAGTGGGCCAAAATTCAAAACTGGAACAAAGTCGCGGGCTAACGTTAATATTTATTGAAAAATAAATCTTCCTCCAGATATAAGAATGAATCTTTTGTTATGGACTCAAACAGGTTTTGCTGAAAAACTGAATATGGAACAAGCAAAGCTTAACACTAAACAATATATATATATATATATATATATATATATATATATATATATATATATATATATATTAGCTGTATAATACCAGTAGGCCAGCTCTAATAGTAATTTGGTATGGCTTCGCGGGCCAGAGTTTGACACTTATGCTGTACATACTTATAGTTATAGCATATTCATAACATACTTCATACCGTGTACATTATAACATACCACAATAGACCCATTTCTGTAATATACTCACATATCTATATTATTGCTAATATATATTGTAATATATCTATATCACGGCTAAAGCACTTCTGGATGGATGCAAACTGCATTTCGTTGCCCTGTACCTGTGCATGTGCAATGGCAATAAAGTTGAATTCTATTCTATTCTATTCTTTTTTTATATATAATTCAAGTATTTATTAGATTTTGCATTTTATAACAGCACATACAAAGATGCAGCAACCAAAAGCAAGAAGCAAACAAAAAAAACAACAACCCCCCCCCCCCAAAAAAAACAAACAAACAAACAAACAAACAAACAAAACAAAACAAAAACAGTGAGGTTTTAACAGATGTTGTATTAAGCTCAAATGTCCAAGTCAGGTAGACAAGTAGGTGCAAAAACTGTCCCACTGTTCCACCGCAGCTTCCGTCACATGATGTATTTTTCAATTTCAATTCAATTCAATTCAATTCAATTCAATTCAATTTTATTTATATAGCGCCAAATCACAACAAATGTCGCCTCAAGGCGCTTCATAGATACAGAGAAAAACCCAACAATCATATGACCCCCTATGAGCAAGCACTTTGGCGACAGTGGGAAGGAAAAGCTCCCTTTTAACAGGAAGAAACCTCCGGCAGAACCAGGCTCAGGGAGGGGCGGCCATCTGCTGCGACCGGTTGGGGTGAGAGAAGGAAGACAGGATAAAAGACATGCTGTGGAAGAGAGACAGAGATTAATAACAGATACGATTCAATGCAGAGAAGTCTGTTAACACATAGTGAGTGAGAAAGGTGACTGGAAAGGAAAAACTCAATGCATCATGGGAATCCCCGGCAGCCTACATCTATTGCAGCATAACTAAGGGAGGATTCAGGGTCACCTGGTCCAGCCCTAACTATATGCTTTAGCAAAAAGGAAAGTTTTAAGCCTAATCTTAAAAGTAGAGATAGTGTCTGTCTCCCGAATCCAAACTGGAAGCTGGTTCCACAGAAGAGGGGCCTGAAAACTGAAGGCTCTCCCTCCCATTCTACTTTTAAATACTCTAGGAACAACAAGTAGGCCTGCAGAGTGGGAGCGAAGTGCTCTAATAGGGTGATATGGTACTACAAGGTCATTAAGATAAGATGGGGCCTGATTATTTAAGACCTTGTATGTGAGGAGCAGGATTTTGAATTCAATTCTGGATTTAACAGGAAGCCAATGAAGGGAAGCCAAAACAGGAGAAATATGCTCTCTCTTTCTAGTCCCTGTCAGGACTCTTGCTGCAGCATTTTGGATTAGCTGAAGGCTTTTCAGTGAGTTTTTTGGACATCCTGATAATAATGAATTGCAGTAGTCCAGCCTGGAAGTAATAAATGCATGAACTAGTTTTTCAGCATCACTCTGAGACAGGATATTTCTAATTTTAGAGATGTTGCGCAAATGGAAGAACGCAGTCTTACATATTTGTTTAATATGTGCGTTGAAGGACATATCCTGGTCAAAAATGACTCCAAGGTTCCTCACAGTGTTACTGGAGGCCAAGGTAATGCCATCCAGAGTAAGAATCTGGTTAGATACCATATTTCTAAGCTTTTCAGCGCCGAGTACAATGACCTCAGTTTTATCTGAGTTAAGAAGCAGAAAGTTAGTGGCCATCCAGGTCTTTATGTCTTTAAGACATTCCTGCAGTTTTACTAATTGGTGTGTGTTATCTGGCTTCATGGACAGATAGAGCTGGGTGTCATCTGCATAGCAGTGAAAATGTATGCTATGTCTTCTAATGATGCTGCCTAGGGGAAGCATGTATAATGTAAACAGAATTGGTCCTAGCACTGAACCCTGTGGAACTCCATAATTAACCTCAGTGTGTGAAGAGGACTCTCCATTTACATGCACAAACTGGAGTCTATTAGATAGATATGATACAAACCACTGCAGTGCAGTACCTGTAATACCTACAGCATGTTCTAATCGCTCTAACAGGATATTATGGTCAACAGTATCGAACGCTGCACTAAGGTCAAGAAGGACAAGCACAGAGATGAGTCCACTGTCAGAGGCCATAAGAAGATCATTTGTAACCTTCACTAAAGCTGTTTCTGTGCTGTGATGAACTCTGAAACCTGACTGAAACTCTTCAAATAAACCATTCCTCTGCAGATGATCTGTTAGCTGTTTGACAACTACTCTTTCAAGGATTTTTGATATGAAAGGAAGGTTGGAGATTGGCCTATAATTAGCTAAGACTGCTGGGTCTAGAGATGCTTTTTGAGTAAAGGTTTAACTGCAGCCACCTTGAAGGCCTGTGGTACATAGCCGATTATTAGAGATAGGTTGATCATATTTAAGATTGAAGAATTAATTAATGGCAGGACTTCTTTGAGCAGTTTTGTAGGAATGGGGTCTAAAAGACACGTTGATGGTTTGGAGGAAGTAATTATTGAAGTTAACTCAGAAAGATCGATTGGAGAAAAAGAGTCTAACTTAACATCAATGGTACTAAGAGTAGCTGTAGATAATATTACATCTGTGGGATGATTATTGGTAATTTTTTCTCTAATGATAAAAATTTTATTTGTGAAGAAGTTCATGAAGTCATCACTAGTTAACGTTAAAGGGATGGTTGGCTCAAAAGAGCTCTGACTTTTTGTCAGCCTGGCTACAGTGCTGAAGAGAAACCTGGGGTTGTTCTTATTTTCTTCAATCAGTGATGAGTAGTAAGCTGTTCTGGCTTTGCGGAGGGCTTTCTTATAAAGCAACAAACTATTTCTCCAGGCTAAATGATGATCCTCTAAATTTGTGACACGCCATTTCCTCTCCAGATTACGAGTCATCTGCTTTAGGGTACGTGTTTGAGAATTATACCACGGGGTCAGGTACTTCTGATTAGAGACCTTAGTTTTCACCGGAGCTACAGTATCCAGAGTCGTACGTAGTGAGGAGGTGAAATTATTAACAAGATAATCGACCTCTGTTGGGGTAGCGTTCAGATAGCTGCTCTGCCCTGTGTTGGTACAGGGCATGGTATTTTTCCCAGCATCTTTCCGCACGCAACATTCCCAATCATTCTTTCTTTCCACATTTAAGCGTTGGAGTATGGGAGTCCTTCCAGTGTTCCACATGTTACCAATGCAGTACTTACCGAGGCCCTGCTGCAACTGTGATAGCTGTCATCTATCACCCTCCTAAGTCTAATTCTGTTTTTATAAGTGACTTAGCCGATCTTCTGGCTCACCTGGCTACTGTTTCCCCCAACATAATACTGCTAGGTGACGTTAACATTCATATGGACAATAGTGATCATCCTCTTACCAATGACTTTTTATCTTGTCTTGATAGTGTTGGTTTTAAACAGTATATAAACTATTCATACTAAGGGCCATACCTTGGACCTAGTTTGCTGCTCTGGAATTACTCCTTCCAACTGCAAAGCTGATGAACTACCAATTTCCGACCATTTGCTTCTTTCTTTCAATATCAAAATGACCTTTTCTATAACCGAAACTCCTCGCTCCATCTCTTTCCGGAATATTAAGAAAATTAACCCTGATACCCTTTCTACTGCCTTCTCTGGGTGTTTGCATTTTAATAACCTGCTCAGCCTAGAGGACTTGGTTTCTGTCATGGCTGTGTCCTATGCAGGCAGGCAGGATTGGACCCAAACGCAGGACTCGCGGAGGCAGAGGTGAACTTCAGATACTTGGTTTATTACAGGAAAATAAGAAGAACAGAAAACTAACTGAACTGGGAAAACAAATAAACTTACAGGCAGGCGAGCAAACGGACACACCGAGAGAATGAAGGTGAGCAGACGTTAACGACGCGACAGAGAGCAAAGGAAAACACAGGGCTTATATACATGGGGAGTAATCAGGGAATGGGAAACAGGAGGCAGACACAGCTGGGAGAAATTAGACTAACGAGACAGGGGAGAAGTAAAACTGAACACACTGACATCAGACTGGGACTGTCAAAATAAACAGAAAAACACGAAACAAATCACAAAGGCTTGACACTGAGAGGCAGACTGAAAGAATATAACACATGAACCCAGGGACGACAGATACTTAAAGAAGAATTAACATCAAACTAAAAACTGAAACATCCATTTATAATACTCACCAAAAGAGGATAAAGAATCAGACATAAATCATAATACAGAAAAACACCAAAACATAAGAAAATGCTCGGTCAAAATGACCCCGAACCGTGACAGTTTCCTATCATAACCACAGCCTCACTCATATTTTAAACCTGTCGCTCCACTAAAAACCAGATCTGTGTCATTTTCCCACCCAGCACCAGGGTTTACATCTGAATTCAGGCGTCTGAAAGCAAAAGGTCGACAGCTTGAACGTCTCTATAAGAAAACTGGTCTCTCTGTCCACAAGGAAATGCTTAATCATCATGTTTTGCATGTATCAGTCAAACTAAATCTGCATACTCTACCATTATTTGTTCGAACGAAGATTTCCCTGAGATACTGTTTTCACTGTTTAACTCTTCTGTTAGAGCACGAGATCCTCTCCCTGCTCACCTTTACTCGTCTTCCTTTTGCGACTCTCTAATGTTATTTTTCTCTGAGAAAATCCACAAAATACACCAAGTCCTGGCTCTGAAGCTGCCTGTAGTTCTCCCTCTGTAATTCCTCTCCCATTACACTGTTTTTCTGTCACTGATATTTCAGATCTCATCGGTAAGTCAAAATCGTCTACCTGTCAGCGAGACCCCATTCCTACAGTTTTGATCAAAGCCTGTCTACCCTCTCTGCTTCCCCTCTGCTATCATCCTTCACTTCTCAGCCCTTTCTGCTCGCAGGCGTGCCCCAGGGGTCTGTCCTGGGGCCTCTTCTTTTCATTATCTTGGACTCATTTTTTGTAAATACAATATCCAGCTTCACTGTTATGCCGATGACACCCAGCTTTATTCGTCCACTAAACCTGATTCTGTTCTCCCCCCTGTCCTCTCTCACCCTCTGCTTAGCCAAACTAAATTCATGCTTCCCTTCCAATTTTCTCAAACTCAACAGTAACGAATCTGAGCTCCTCCTGGTCGGCACTAAACAAACCCTATCCTGAACTAATAGCTTTTCTATTACAATCAATAACTCGCCGGTCTCCGTTTCCCCATGTGTGAAAAGTCTGGGTGTCATCCTTGATAGTACTCGATCTTTTAACTCCCACATCAGTAACATCTCTCAGTCTGATATTTCCAACTCCGTAACCTTAATCGTCTCCGTCCTTTTCTCTCCCCACATGCCGCTGCCATCCTTGTTCATAGCCCGGTCACTTCCCGGATCGATTACAGCAACTCTCTTCTTTTTGGTCTTAGTCAAAAATCCATCAGCTTCAACGTGTCCAGAACTCTGCTGCTCGTATCATCACCAGGACCCCTTCTATGCACCACATCAGCCCTGCTCTGCAGCAGCTTCACTGGCCTCCAGTTAAATACCGCATCAATTTCAAGATACTTTTGTGCACATTCAAAGCTGCCCATCATTTCTTGCCTTCATACCTCTCTGACATGGTTCATATCACCGTTCCTTCTCGATGTCTCAGATCCTCCTCCTCTCTTTCTCTTCCCGTCCCTTCCCCCCGGCTAGCCACCGTGGGGCGCAGGGCTTTCTGCTGCTCTGCCCCCATCATCCCTTCCTCCTGAGATAAGAAACATCACTTCCCTCCCTCTTTTTACGTCCAGACTCAAAACTCACCCTTTCCCATTAGCCTATTCCACAGAAACTTTTCCATCCTGCTACTTTAATTTATTTTATTTATTTGCTCAACGTTTTATCCTCATTATTTTGTAAATTGCTTGTTTGTTGTTGTTATTGCTTGTGTACAGTGTCCTCCATTATTATTATTATTACTAAGAGTCCCACCAGAAATGTCATCTAAGCATAGCAATAGTTCTACTCGTATCCAGGTGTCATCGACTGTAGGGACCAGTACCAGGGTCAGGGTGCCCTGGGAGGACCTCCTCAATGTCGCAATGAGGGAGCCCACCCTGCAGGTGGCAGGAAGGATGGTGGTTGGTTCTGGTTATTCGGAATCGGAGGAATATTGGCGGAAGAGAGCATCAGGCTTGATGTTCCAGGAGCCTGCATGATAGGAAAGGGAGAAGTTAAGGTTTGAATCCACAGTCACACAAAACCACAACTAGGGAGACTTTAAAAGATAAAACAAACAAAGCAAATAAAATTAAAGTAACTTAAGATGTAAATAGAAGCTTTATTTATTAACATGATTGACTTTATACCCCATGACCTAGTCCCATCCTTGCTGATGCCTCATTGATGGAGTTGTATGTTGGATGAATACCACGATTGAAAGTTTAAACATGCCTTCAGATCAAATACATATGCTATTTAAGATACTGTCTATGTTTGTGATTACCTCGATGAAGGCTACCAGCCCAAACGTGTCAAAGTCAAGCAGCAAGGTTGTTCTTGATAAATGTGTTGCTGGATTTTAAACCTCCTAAATTTTATGTTTTTCTCATTGGACCTTGAAAGTAGGTGAAGTTGTGCCAGAACCCCCCCCCCCCCCCCCCCTCTGTTTCTACAACAAGTCTTACTGCAGCATATTGGCAACGTACGAGCATTTACACTTTCAGTGCTCCATTCTTTAAGGAAACCTTTGGGTTACTTTGTTACAATAACAGCTTTTTCAGCTTCCTCCAGAAAATTGGCTATTACTGATAATTGCCATAAAATGAAAAGAGACATTATTAAGCTGAAATTCTTATTTACTGCAATCTCAGTAGTTCTCTCACTGGTGACAAAACCACCTTGCGTCTCACTTGACCCATTCATTTAGAAACATCCACCCACACAATCCCTTATGCCTCTGGGACAAAACAGACATGAGGCAGGTGTAAAATGAAGGCAAGTATAACTGACACTTCAAGATCACAAAGATGCAGGAAAATAAATGCACACATTGTGACACGTTGTGACAACAGTGACAGGGTGTCAATCTAAGAGCACCAGCAATATTTTCAGGGGTAGCGCACGCTTGAAAACACAAAAAAGTAATAAATCACGAAAGAGAACCTGCATGTGTAATTTCAACCAGGATCAAGACAAACTACTCATCTAAAGGTCTATTATCCCTCGCCTCATTCTCCAACAATTTCACAAGAAGCAAAAGCAGTGCTATAACTAAAATACCAGCAATTAGGGATACACGCAAACAAAGACCCGGAAGGTTAACTGGGAAGTTTGGATTTGGCGTTTTTATCAAATCTCTCAATCTCATCTAATTCTCCTTAGCTTGTGGTAGAAGGAGAAGAAGAAACAATATGAAGATCTCAGAGCTTAGACAAGCCTCGTATAAAGCTCAGTTAATGTTTCAGTCCATTAGCCGTTCCTCCCTTTTCTTTGGTGAAATGAATAAAATACCCACAGACAGACAGAAAAATGCATTCATTTGTGTCCTGAAGTTTGAGGAGCAGACTGCTCTACTTTTTAGATGTTTTATATATCCACAGGTAAGGTCATAGACACAGTAGTCCCCATTAGGTGTCTGACAGTATATAGATACTGAGGTTAGGTATATATGAGCATTGCTGCCTATCATTGTGTGGCTATTGCCTTTCTAGGTTTTTTAGCTGTGAAAACTAAAAGTATTTTTGAACCATCCAGTTTTCGTCACGCACCCTTTAAGACCTACCATAGAACCAAGTCCGCCAGAGCTTATATTATATTTTTACATGCTGTGGAGCCATTCAAGTTGCTATACATCAATACAACCATTATAGCCCAGATTGTAATAATATGTCTGCATTAAGTGCATAGTAATTACATAAATTGCAAAAAGGTGCAATAAACTACAAAAAAATTGAAAATCGTTTTTGTTTTTTTAACATATATTTCTAGTTAGAGAAATTTAAGAGGCTTATCCCTCAAAACTGTAAATACAAAAAAGTTGCACAAAATAGTTTCCCACCACAGGAAACTTATTTTGAGTGTCTTCATAGTTTTATTTTTGAAATACACCAATTTTTATATACTGCAGGAAAAACGAAAATAAATATTATAATGCAAATTTGCAAAAAAGCAGCATATGCATCAAAATAAACTATTTCCAGCAGTGCAATATGAGTCCTAAGCATCCCAGAAACGACACAGAAAGTCATAAAGTCAAACATAACTTTTAAAAACACCAGTATAGGCTCATGAGGCCCTGATGGTAAAAAAACTACATTTCCGCGAAATGACGTCACTTCCGGTTTCGGGCAGGTCATGGCGGACATGCGATAGTTCGCGCTGATGGACGTAGGAAGTGTTATGAACAGCTGATCAGATCGGCAAAGCGTGTTTCTGGAATATTATGTTTTTGTTGCTGCAAGTGCTTTTTATGCAGTTTTTGCAAAGCTATATGTGGAAGGAAACTGTGACCGAGGACAAGCTGATGGCATAAGATGTAAGTACAACTCCTCCGGTTTCATATGCAAAAAAAATTATTGCGCTAGCTTACGTGGTTGCAGAGCTACCGGGATTTAAAAATAGTTACGCAAAACAGAGCGTGCCCGCTCCGACCGGTTTTAAAGGGTTAAGAGTGTTTCTAATTGCTGACACTTTTTGACATGTAATTATTGATAAGGTGTTAAAACAATAGGTGTCCCATAATGCCTCAGGAACATGGACGCCAATTTGCAAGTAAAATATATTTATATTCTATTTTTCCACTTCTTAGTACACAGCATTAGGTTTACATTAGGATATTAATGTTATTACTTAACCCCCAGCATTACAGCTCAGTGAGACGTGCGTAACCCAACAGCTCCAACAATCTGATGCTGCATTGCATGGACACATTTCCATTAAAGACTTAAGATGGGGTGAATGTTATGACTGAATTGGAAGATTGTCAGGAAGTTAAGGGTTTGTGGTTAGCAAAAATATGAAGCCTCTATAAGCTGTAGCCACTTGTAAAAACCATTTACATTACAAGATATATTTATGAATGTGGACAAAAGCAGCACTAACTTATCAACTCTGCCCTTATCACCGGAGCTTTAGTGTAAAAAGTCTGATCAAACTCTGTGAACATGGATATAAAAACATCCTGGTTGCTGCTTGCATCTCAGAAGTAAATTTACCTCTAGAGGTGCATCATCTGGTGCACCAGAAGACTTGCAGGGGCGTTCTGCAATTTCAGTACGATGCTCAAATTTGTGCGGAGTGAAAACATTAAGATTCTGTGCTGCAATGACCCTCAATGACCAAGCCAAGGAAGGCGCATCGGGCTGGGAGCACGCCTGAGGCCTCTGAGTGACAACATTTGGTGCAAATGAACTGTGGCTCATGCCAGCATGTACCTGTTCACAGCGTAGTGAATAACTTCCCCTAAATGACAGTCAAATGATCTAATCCAGTGCGTGACGTACTGGGGAGGATCCAATAGGAGAGGCAAATCACCTCCATGTGCTCTGAGACTTGCAGGGAGCGATGCAGACAGTCTTGAACAAACCTAATGGGGATATCAGCAAAATACAAGCTTTCTGCTTTTTACAGGCACAGTTAAGAAGCTCATAACTCGTAAGCTCATGTTACTACCAGGAAGCGTTGTAGGGTATGATTTAGTGGAACATGTTTAATTTTAAAAAAGGTCCATGAATGGAGTCCTGGATGTCAGTCCACTGAGTTACAGCAGAGGAAGTGGGACTGTGTGCAGCCCAGATATTAAATCTTTGGCTCCTTATATCAAACACAGTAGAGTCTACCAATGATATTGTAGTTGATATGAGACCTAAATAACATTATATTGGTTCTGTAAATTGCAGAAAATATGCAAAAATGTTTTCCTCGTCTCATCTCTGCACCCATTATTTTTCTGCCACGTCAGTTTTGCATGGATAAATATTTGAAAACAGGTCAATTAGAAGGTCAACATTTCGTTTTAAAATCGTTCAGATTGTTATTTAAGAGATGAGACCAGAATCTCAAAATATCTCTAAATAGCACGTATGTTTGTACGAGGGAACATTTGACTGAACAGAGCTTTGCAAAGAGTCAGTGATAGAGTTAGAAAAACAGTCCATGAATCTTCCACAGTTTTGGACATTACCTTCTAATTTCCCCAACATGTTTTGGGAATTCTTGGATTTCACTTTTCACATTTTGCCCTGCAAAATATATGCATGATGCAAACTATGCAGAAAACATTCAGAAGGCATATTCATGTACAGATGAATACTGCATTTTGCCATTGTTTTCCAGGTTTCTTAAAAACATCAAGTACTTTGTTTAAGGAGAAATGTTAACCGGTAATGTTCAAACTGCGTGTCTTGTGTTTTCATAGCCACAGAATGTCGTTTTACAAATCATGTCTCCATTTTTCTAGAACAGGCTTCCCACCCTCTGTTATTAGTTTAGTTCCAGCACGCAGAAAGAAGGATTCACATTTATCTTTATAAGTGGAGCCAGCACAGCGCACACACAGACCACCTACTGCACACACTGTAAATGTATATGTGCGATCGGATAGAGGGAGCTGGCATATGGGTGGAAAGGTTATGTCTGTATTTGTATGTGTGTGTGTGTGTGTGTGTGTGTGTGTGTGTGTGGTCCTCTAAACACCAATGAAAAGAGTTCGTCCTTCATGCACGGCAGACAGGGACAAAATTGAATCCTTCTCGTTCGTTCCTACTGAATGTTTGAATAGAGTAATATGCTTCGCGCTTTCTTTTTCTCTCCTCAACAGTGTGCCAAACAAAAACTGCTTTCAGCCTTTAATTGAAATGCTGGGTTACATAAAAGGTGACACACACACACAGAAACACACACACAAGTGTACTCCGACATACAAAAAGCATGCAGCACAGCACAGTTCAGCCCATCCCACACATGCACAGCTTGCAGATATGAGAAATGCATAACTGCTACAGTGAGGCTGACTTCCTTCATTCCCCCCTCCTCCTGTCCTCTCTTTGACCTGTTAAAATCCCCTTTCAGTTCTCATATTTTTGAACATACACATATTTTAAATAAAATCTGCCCTTTGGTCCAACTTGTTCACTTTCTTTAACTCTTTTTCCTAAAACTCTTTCCTTCCCATCTTCCTCCTCATCCCTCTGATACCTTCTTTCCTGTCTCCTCATTATCCTCCACTGCCACAGCAACTGCAGAAGAAAAACAGGGTGAGGACACACTCTGCGACCCTCCTCTCCTCTTCATCCGTCTTGCTTCCTCCTCCTCCCGTTCTCTCTTCCATCTTCTGCTTCTCTTTTTAAGGATTTTAAAGGAATCGCTTACTGTGGACCTTTGGTTTCAATGTGGCATTCTAGTGATGCTAACAAGCCGTTTTTAGGGAAAGTGAAACTTTTTCCCTCCACAATATGACAAATGTCTGGTGACAGAAAATAACCAGGCAAAAATTCAAAATGCCAAGGTGTAGCTTTAAGAAGACAAGGCTAAATTGGCTATTATTTTTCCTTCCTGTCTGCGCTGTCCTGTCCCTCTCTACATCTCCTCCTTCTCCCAGTCATTCCCTTTATTAATGACTGCAGGTAGCCACACTTATCTATGTGCAGGTGTGTGTTTCAACTGCTACATATTCATCAGTGAGCTTATAGTGGCAGACTTACCTTAAGTATGCTGATGCAGATACACTAAATGAACTCGTAACTAAAAATTCATAAAGAAAATAGATAAAAGTGAAAAAGGATTGTTATAAAGCAGATGCATTTCACTGGGATAGAGAGGCATATTTGTTTTGTGAAGAAGCACGGCTGTATTTTACCGTTTTAGAGTTTGAAGCTTTATCACCTTCATACAGAAATACTTGAAATGCAGTTTTTCTTTTGATTTGTGGAGGATTGTAAATTATTCACAAACGGATAAGAGTCTCTCAAATGAAAGTTCAGTCGTTCAGGCTGGGATGTTGCTTCCAAATGTGATGGGTGAACTGATTGATTAATTAATTGATTGAACTAAACAATCATTCTTTTGTTGTATGACTCCATTAGGGTCCAACCACAGAATAAATATCATAAGAAACACTATAAGATACAAAAAGAAAAGAAACATTGTTTCTTTTCTTTTTGTATCTTATAGTGTTTCTTATGATATTTATTCAAGTGTGTGTCACCAAACCATATCTCTGTCTGTGTCCAAATATAAACGTGTCAAGAGACCATATATCCATCTTGACCTCTGCACCTTTAACCCTTGACCGTTTGATATTTGACCTCAGCAGTGCTGCATCAGATTCAGAAGTCACGAAGAGCAAACAGAGGGATGACAGCAAGCCCGCCGAGGAAAGGACAGAACTGTAAAGGCTGGGCAAGAGACAAGTGCTGAGGAGAAGAAAGGAGAACCACTGTACACATTTACATATTTACAACCCCCACACCACTACACAGTGTGTGTGCAAGTATGCATGTTCAGAAACTAAGAACTAGTGACTCATGAGTTACTGACATTTCCATCTCCCCAAACAGAGACGAACTGACCCGAGTCTGCCACTATTTTATTAGAAGTAAATCCAGTTGTGAGCTGAGGGACAAGCGATTCAAGTTCAAACCCTGCAAACTCGGCTCCTTTAACTTTATTCACTCTTGTTAACCAAATATTCATTTTTGCCTGACCTATGAAAAGCTTAATGAGACAGACATCTCTCCACTGTGCTGCACTGACCCAACAGTAAAGATCCTGTCAGTCCTAGCTAACCACCGTGACAGTAATGCATATAAAGAGCCAGTGTGGCACAGCTGGCACACAGATGCCGTAAGGCCATTTGGCCAAATCCACAGTGACTGCTGCTCTGTTATCTGCAAGTGTGACGTGTCTTGTATGTGCTGCCTGAGATCTGCACTTTTTCAGTTGGAGTAATGTACAAACAGCTGATTGCAGGACTCTCCTCTTCTTTAGTTCTTCCATTAAAGTGTGGATCATGGTAGATGCTCCCTAATATGGTAAATGGTAAATGGCCTGTATTTATATAGCGCTTTACTAGTCCCTAAGGACCCCAAAGCGCTTTACATATCCAGTCATCCACCCATTCACACACACATTCACACACTGGTGATGGTAAGCTACAATGTAACCACAGCCACCCTGGGGTGCACTGACAGAGGCGAGGCTGCCGGACACTGGCGCCACCGGGCCCTCTGACCACCACCAGTAGGCAACAGGTGAAGTGTCTTGCCCAAGGACACAACGACCGAGACTGTCCAAGCCGGGGCTCGAACCGGCAACCTTCCGATTACAAGGCGAACTCCCAACTCTTGAGCCACGATCGCCCCTAATATGTCCAATCCAGTCACCTCATGTTTGTTCACACAATGCAACAACATCTGGACGACCAACAGCTGCAAGGTGCTACCAGCAGTGTTGGGAAGGTTACTTTTAAAATGTATCCCACTACAGATTACAGATTACATGCCCCAAAATGTATTCTGTAACGTATTCCGTTACGTTACTCAATGAGAGTAACATATTCTGAATACTTTGGATTACTTAATATATTATCATGCTGTTTACAACTACATGAATGTAGTCACCCTGTAACCATGGCAACCGTAACGCTGCCTGGAACAACAGAACGTAGCTGTCAAACAAAACCCAAACAGTCCTGACCCGCCACAATATGAAACAGGGAAGTACCGCCGTGTAATCCATTTATTTCAACAAAGTAACTGTATTCTAAATACCACCTTTTTAAACGGTAACTGTAACGGAATACAGTTACTCATATTTTGTATTTTAAATACGTAACGGTAACATGTATTCCGTTACTCCCCAACACTGGCTACCAGAGCATAAAGGCACCCGACATCCTTCATATCGCACAATTCCCAGTAGAGGACAAACGCTGCTGGACTCAAATCCATCTATGCAACCAGACACAGATTTTCCCTATGAATACACCGAGGCATGCGATGCCCTCTCTCTTACAGTCCAGCTGGAAGCGTTGGCTGCACTGTATTTTTCTAGTCAGCTGAAAGAATAAGGCTAAAAGTGTCCAGCACAAAAAGAATAGTCTACTCACGTCTAAGCAACATGTTGATTTAACCTAATTATAGTAAGATCTCACTGTGCCTTAATGATGTGGCCCTGTTAAAGATATGAACGGACACGGTCTGCATTTTTTTAAAGACTTATTTTAGGCTCTGTGGGGTTTTTCCAATCTTACTGACTGTGCAAAGTGTAGCTGTATTGGTTTTAGACATATATCATGTGGTTTTTCTAATATTATTGTTTTCATGTGTGCAGTCCCATGTTTTGATGGTGTGACTGGTCATAAGAGTCCACTAGAAGCTCGGTGAACAACACAAGGAATATGAGCTACGAAACTGGTTTGAAAGCTTGACTGAAGATGACGAGATGATCTGGTGAAGAAGAAATGAAAGTAATGGAGCACGTGGTGCGTGATCAGCTGATTAGGTAAAGGTCTGCCAGGAAATAAAAACATAGGTGACAATGAACTAGAAACTGCTCCAGGATTTAAAAGTTTTAAACTAGCCTAACCCTTCTTTAAATAGGCAGCGTTTAAAGCAGAGATGAGTGAAACAAAACAAACAAACAGCACACCGTGTGGTGGAGAGGGGCGTTTTCACAAAGAGCAAACGTGTGAAAGATGTTTGTTAGATTTCATTGAACTGCACCTCTGTGAACCTGATCTTAAACGAGAACGCTCACAGCACTTCCCAGTGTAAATGTGTCAGCGTGTCATTTTTGTCAAAAATAAATTAGCGTCACACTCGTTTGATTTGTCGCCTGAATTTGTAATTTGAGAAATTCTTACGACAGACGAGCTAAATGGGGAAATGTCAAATGTATTGTGTCGTCACACTGATGGCTTCAAGTCCATCTCCTTGTCGAATGGTACCTCAAGTTTTAGGTACATTTCCTGAGAGAAGAAGTGGCTCAACTTCGTTCCAACATCACAAATCATTCTTAATTATTATCCCGTGGATCCACAACAAAGAGAAAATATTGTAATGAGGCACTTCGCTTCTTTCCTCTGCACATTGCTACCGAGGTGAACACTCATTTTTCAGCCCCACATTTGCATAAATTCTGTTCTTTTTTAAGTTGGTGCTGCCAAAAGTGATAAAGTGTATGCAGCACCAGGGAGGAGAATCGGGGAGAGGGAGTGGGTAGCAAAGGAGGAAAGGGGGGGAATGGGGTTATAGGTAGAAGAAGAGGAAAAGAAAGTTTAAAATAATGCACACAATCTGCATACGCTGTCTTCAAAGGGACAAAAATAGGTGGGCAAGAAAAGCGTAGTGACCACGAGAGCATGGATCGATGGCAGTGAAAACCAAAAACAAGTTATGGACAAAGAACATCAGATCTGATTTTACCAATATAATGAAGAGAGAGAGGAGAGGCAGAGATAATGTGAGTGGGACAGATAACAAACAGAGAGAGCTGCAGGCAGGGGGCTATAATGGACTTGTGAGTGGAGAGAACAAGAGATAGATTTACGAGGAGAGGGGGACGAGTGCGGGGAAACACAGAGATAGTCTGATAGACTGCTAAGTGGAAGGGGTAAATTGTCGCCCTGCCTGTGCGCTGTTTTCACAAAGCCCGTCATGAAAACGGTGTTTAAATTTAATAGGCAGCTGCATTAGTGCGTGCAAACACACACACAACCTGAAACACTCAGACATATATTTTCACTGGTGCAGGACGAGGAGCTCACAGTATCTACGCTGCATTCGACACACATTCATTCGTCCGTAGCAAAGTTTGTTCATGTAATACATTATTTAACTTTGTTGTGTTAAATAATAAAGTCACATTTTTAATGCCTCAATATACCCTCTGATGGCTGAGTGATGTAAGCTTAGCAGTATAAACATATTAGATACAGTGGGGCAAAAAAGTATTTAGTCAGCCACCGATTGTGCAAGTTCCCCCACTTAAAATGATGACAGAGGTCAGTAATTTGCACCAGAGGTACACTTCAACTGTGAGAGACAGAATGTGAAAAAAAAATCCATGAATTCACATGGTAGGATTTGTAAAGAATTTATTCGTAAATCAGGGTGGAAAATAAGTATTTGGTCACCTCAAACAAGGAAAATCCCTGGCTCTCACAGACCTGTAACGTCTTCTGTAAGAAGCTTTTCTGTCCCCCACTTGTTACCTGTATGAATGGCACCTGTTTGACCTCATCATCTGTATAAAAGACACCTGTCCACAGCCTCAACCAGTCAGACTCCAAACTCCGCCATGGCCAAGACCAAAGAGCTTTCGAAGGACACCAGGAAAAGAATTGTAGACCTGCACCAGACTGGGAAGAGTGAATCTACAATAGGCAAGCAGCTTGGTGTGAAAAAATCAACTGTGGGAGCAATCATCAGAAAATGGAAGACATACAAGACCACTGATAATCTCCCTCGATCTGGGGCTCCACGCAAGATCTCATCCCGTGGGGTCAAAATGATCATGAGAACGGTGAGCAAAGATCCCAGAACCACACGGGGGGACCTGGTGAATGACCTGCAGAGAGCTGGGACCAAAGTAACAAAGGTCACCATCAGTAACACACTACAACGGCAGGGAATCAAATCCCGCAGTGCCAGACGTGTTCCGCTGCTGAAGCCAGTGCATGTCCAGGCCCGTCTGAAGTTTGCCAGAGAGCACATGGATGATACAGCAGAGGATTGGGAGAATGTCATGTGGTCAGATGAAACCAAAGTAGAACTTTTTGGTATAAACTCAACTCGTCGTGTTTGGAGGAAGAAGAATACTGAGTTGCATCCCAAGAACACCATACCTACTGTGAAGCATGGGGGTGGAAACATCATGCTATGGGGCTGTTTTTCTGCCAAGGGGACAGGACGACTGATCCGTGTTAAGGACAGAATGAATGGGGCCAAGTATCGTGAGATTTTGAGCCAAAACCTCCTTCCATCAGTGAGAACTTTGAAGATGAAACGAGGCTGGGTCTTCCAACATGACAATGATCCAAAACACACCGCCCGGGCAACAAAGGAGTGGCTCCGTAAGAAGCATTTGAAAGTCCTGGAGTGGCCTAGCCAGTCTCCAGACCTCAACCCCATAGAAAATCTGTGGCGGGAGTTGAAAGTCCGTGTTGCTCGGCGACAGCCCCAAAACATCACTGCTCTTGAGAAGATCTGCATGGAGGAATGGGCCAAAATACCAGCTACTGTGTGTGCAAACCTGGTAAAGACCTATAGTAAACGTTTGACCTCTGTTATTGCCAACAAAGGTTATGTTACAAAGTATTGAGTTGTATTTTTGTTATTGACCAAATACTTATTTTCCACCCTGATTTACGAATAAATTCTTTACAAATCCTACCATGTGAATTCATGGATTTTTTTTTCACATTCTGTCTCTCACAGTTGAAGTGTACCTCTGGTGCAAATTACTGACCTCTGTCATCATTTTAAGTGGGGGAACTTGCACAATCGGTGGCTGACTAAATACTTTTTTGCCCCACTGTAGCTATAGCACGAAGTTTTTGTTCAAGCCTCTCTGGATGTGGTGCACGCTCTGCATGTCACCACATTTAGTGTGATTAACTTTAACTCGTTCAAATTCAGTCTTTATTTAAAGTCAACAAGCATGCAATATTTGGCGACTGTGTTGATTAGCTACAGATAAACATACACATGTGCGTAAGTTAGCAAGATATTCAACGAACGAGATTTAAAACATCTGCAGTAGTTTGAATGGATCTGTTCATCTATGCTCTGGTCACACAGACCATATTTGTGACAATCTGGCAACCACCAGTTACCGTAACCCAGCCGCCATCGTACAAGGGGCGGGGCACACGCTGGAGAGGTCACCAGTCATTCGCAGGGCTAACACAGAGACAGACATTTACACCTATAGGCAATTTAGAATCACAAATTAACCTAACAGCACTAACTGAACATCTTTGAATTGTGAGATTGCCTGAAGACAACAAACTCTAATACAGGGAGAACATGCAACCTTCAAATAGTAAGGCGATTGGTGATTTCAAACCTAGGACCTTCTTGCTGCGAGGCAACAGTCCTAACCACCTCCCTGCTGCCTGTCCACCAATCACCGGGGAAAAAATGTGTATTTGGTGGCTGGGTTGCTAGAGGTTACTGTTGCTAGGAGAAATTGGTTTCATACAGTATTTGGTGCTACACCTCCTTTTGATTAGCTTGACCACCAGCAGATTGCTTGTAGTTTCCATGGAAGATGCCAAATCCTCTGCACACAGTCATCAGCTACTCTCTGAGTAGTTGTGAAACTGTGAAGAACATTCACCTTCCAAGTAAACGTTGCACCTTTTGAAATGTGTTTGTTCCAGCAGCCATGGCACAATTGTTACTTTGAAGAGGAATATTCTCCATTCACGGCTTGTTTTAGCAAATGTTTGCAGACAAGTTTGAAACTTCCATCCACAGTAAACTGGTGAAATCAACCACAAAGAGGTTTGTGGTGCAGCACCATTTAAATCGATTGAAACCCATTTCCCCTTTGACTACCAGCTTCCTCCAGCAACCACTCAGCAACCAGTCAAAGAATACACATTCTCACTAGCAACTGAAGACCCATGTGACTGAGGCTTAGAAATTTAATTGGATCTCTATTTCTTAAGATCTTAAATTCTAAATGATGGCTTCTTGGCAGAAAGAAATAAAACCCCTCTGAAGTCAAAAATAACTTTATTGTTATCTCAGGCATACACAAGAATACAAAGCTCAGGGTCCGAAAAACAACCTGTGCTTCAGGAGTGCAAATACAACAAATACAAGTAAATAAGCAATATGCCAGTAAAATAAGCTCCATGTTTGATCTATGATATACTATTCATACATATGAGAACATAGAATGACACGTGTCCTGAGTGAGTGCACAGTACAGGATATAAATATGTGTGCTGCAACATGTGCAATACAGTTCAGCTGCCCGACTCTGCAGCATGTGTACTTTAGTACAGATACTGATATTAGCTTTGTATAACATAGATACTAGAGGTGGGAATCACCATACATCCCACCATACGATATTATCACAATACTTAACGCACGATACGATATTATTGCAATTTTTAAAAATATTTTGCGATATTCAGATTCTGTACATAAAGGTAAACTTTATCAATATTCATTTTCTCTAATATCAAAGTCTCACACTCAGTCTTTCTCTCATTTCAGTTTTATTGTTGACAAACTGAACGGTTTGTATTACAGTCTAGTCCAACTTAACTGAATCAACCATCTGGTACAATTATAGCTATTCTGAACTATGCAGTTTATGAAAACTATGCAGCCCCTTCAGCAACTGAAGAATTTGAAAGTAAATTAAAACAAAATATAATTTTACATTAAATAAAAAAGTTTTAAACTTAATTAAAATAAAACATGTCTTAAATTAAAATAAGTAAACTGTCATGTTTATTAAACACATTTGGACAGTGAAGGAACGTCAGGATTCTTGCTCAGAAAAAGGATCAACATGCTCTGAAGTCAGAGCACAAAAACCTTTTTGTAACAAAATATTGATTTCTGCTGTCCCTGTATCCATACATTATTAGCAAACAAAATATCACCATGCTACACAGTATCCATTTTTCCCCCACCCCTACTAGATACGTTTACTTACCTTTTTCAAGGCAACCTGTTCAAGCAAAGTAACCTCAGCCTGTCTGATCACGGTGGGGATAAAAGCTTCAGTCTAAACGCAAAAAGTGACTCTACAGAAAACATGAACAAGGCTAAAATATACATCTTTTTTAAAATGTGTTTAATGTTATTGTTTCAGTAAGTGCACCAAATACAACAATATCTGACAGGAAAAAGGAAACGTTACTGACGCTGCCTTATAACCCTTATAACCATCAATACTGACCAGAAAAAATAGCCAACACTGAAGTACTTCTACATTCGGCCATATGAGCCTCTGCAGTGCTTACACACACACACACACACACACACACACACACACACACACACACACACACACACACCCCATAAAGACGTGAAGGCAGAAAACACACCATCTATTCTCATGAACGTTCATATGTAGTGCACACGTACACACATATAAAGACACCAAACTCAGAGCTTGGCCTTGTCTGGTGCAGTCATGGCTGGCTGTTGTCTAACAGAGATATATGACAGAAGCTCGCTGTGTGGAGAACAACATTTATCTACAACTCCTCACCTTTAGTATGCAAGGACAGCTACCAGCAGAAACACTTCGCTCTCTCCGTCTTCTCCCCTCTCAGCTCAGCTTTGTGAATATTATTGTACGGAAAGCAGCAAATTAATGTATGTTGATATTTGTATCTACCTTTGTGCTTCTGTATTAATATTTGGACAGTATACATATGTGTTGCAATACAGTACTGTGCAAAAGTGTTGAGCCACCTGGTATTTCTTTATATTTTGCTTCCCAAGAGCCAGACTTATTTTCAGTCCTGACCTTGTGTGTTTGTTAACTCGTTCAAGCATAAACAGCCACCTAGGTCAAGACACGAACCAGCAGAGGAAAAGTATTTGTTATATCGTTAAGAAACAGGGAAAAAGTCAGCCAAGACCTGACACAGGATTTGAGACGTGCATTTGGCCCTTCAGATGATCCGTCTACTGTTCGTTGAAGCCTCGTCAGAAATGGTCTCAGTGGAAGGGCAGCTGTCAAGCAGGCATTCTTAAGGAAGGGAAACAGGGAGGCTGAAGTTCGCACAATTACACACAAGACCTGCACTGAATATCACAGGTCTTGTGGAGCAGTGAATCCAAATGTAACTCTTTTGTTGTTGTTGTCAAAATGTATTGAGGACGTCGCGGTTTGGAGCCGCGTTTCTTGTCAAAATGGATGGAAAAAGAACATGTCAATAATATTAAACACTGCCAATGAAGCAAAAGCACACCTGGATAGAAAAAACGAAAAAACAGCAACGATGGAAACGTATCATGTAGTGGTTGATTGGCCTCCCCACAGCCTGGGGGTAGGGTCGGTGATATCAGCAGCAGATCCCTCAATTCAATTCAATTCAATTCAATTCAATTCAATTCAATTCAATTCAATTTTATTTATATAGCGCCAAATCACAACAAAAGTCGCCTCAAGGCGCTTCATAGATACAGAGAAAAACCCAACAATCATATGACCCCCTATGAGCAGCACTTTGGCGACAGTGGGAAGGAAAAACTCCCTTTTAACAGGAAGAAACCTCCGACAGAACCAGGCTCAGGGAGGGGCGGGGCCATCTGCTGTGATTGGTTGGGGTGAGAGAAGGAAGACAGGATACTCCAGTTAGTATCCAGTTCCCCGTGTTTGCAGGCAGGCCAGGCTGTAGCTGGCAAAGTGATAAAAAAAAGTTTAAAAGTTTAAGTTAAGCTAACTAAGGTTAGCTAGTGCTGCTCACTGTTGGCAGAGGAAGAGTCGCTAAAGCACCTGGTTTCCTGAAGCTAGAAAACATCACATTGTTCCTAATCTTTACATATAAATCAATCCAAAGACTCTTAGATAGTATTCATAATTTAAGTGTTGAAGAGAAAACTTACGGCTCATCTTTTACGTTAGATTGAAATTCACTCAGACTTAAACATGTACTCTGCTTCTTCTGTGACCACGTCACTGTGACAGGGTTGAGATATCTGCCATCTTCATAATAACAAATCATGTTTTTGGTATATTTGCACACCTGAAATGACTCTTGTTTTTACATTAGCACAAACACGTGCAACTTTCAATAGGAGGCTGGAACTATTGTAAAGCTTTGTCTTTACTTTCTCCGTGCTTTTGTTTTCACCTTCTTAAGAGGTGGAGATATCAGCCACATTATACATGCACTAGTTCACACAGTCACTACAGGTAACTGAATTTAAACATGTTTTTGTTGATATTTAGTCAGTTGAGTGACCTGATAATGCCGCCAAATTCAATGTTGAAAAGCCACAAATTTTACCCACTTCATTTTGAATTGAACACATGGGGAAATGGCCAAAGTCTGTTCATCCTGTTCAACCTTTTAGCCCAGTACAGTGAGTTTGCTATGGAAGTGGCAGAGCAAACGACCAAACTTCCTTCACAACGGTCGGACTGACTGAAAACCACACTAAATGATGGATTTCTGCATTATAGCAGCATTATTGAGTGAAAATTCATACATGGCATTCAAGTGCCAAGCTAAGAGTTTCTTCTTTATGGTAATGGGTATTTACAAAGCTGCTGAGAGCAAATCTTTCAGTGGAATGTGAACAATATTTTCAGCACAACAAACGCAGCGAGGGAGGTGAGGCAGACGTCTCCACTTTCTGTCTCTTAGGAGGATGACACGTTAACGGGTGGTGGTGAGGAATAAACAGCTTGTAAGGTAAAGTAAGACAAATTATTGAAGTGGAGAGGATGTAAAATCACTGCCACCTCTTATTTTACAGCTGAAATACAAAAAATGAAGGAGAGGAAAAAAAAGGAAATTTCTTCTGGTGGCTGGAAAGTCAAACGAGGAAGAAATGCCAGGCTTGATCTCGAGCTGTCGAAAGCATCCTGTTTCATGAATACACACATTTTCATTACATATCTGCTTAGTACCGTGGCTAGAGTGAGTATGCTGATACTGAGGTTGCTGGGTGTTTTCCTGTTGTGAGTGAAGTGGGGCCTTTTTAAATTAACACAACAGACACCCAGCAGTAGAAACTCTAGTTTTAAGCACCTTGAGTATTACTCTTTAATAGACCAGCTATTTAGTAGGGGTGGGTTTTGATTATCGAGTTATCGATTCATTAAAATCCTGAATCGATTTTTAAATATAAATTAATTTTGCCCAAATGCCAGAATCTCAGGTTAAACCTAAATTTCTACAACCACTAAACAGCTAAAACAGTAAATGAGAGCAGGAACACGGATTCTGCACAAAGACGTAAACACAAAACGCATCCGAATCAGCGAGCTGTCGCCTTTCTCACCCGACGGCACGTACGCGGACACGGACACGCCGTCGGGGCTGAAAGCCGACAGCTCGCTGATGTTAAAGCGTCAGTGGGTTAGCTATAGAAACCCAGACCAGGAAAACCGCCGTCATGTTTTTCTACGTTTTATCCTCAGTTACTTTGACACAAAGGAATCTGCTGTGATGCTCACACCTTTGATAAAGTCTCATAAGTGTCAGGTTTCTTTTTATAGATATAAAAATACAGATATGCACTGATAAGTGATCAGAATTATAATAATTCTGACTGTCTGAGGCAAAATTTCAGAGATTCAAATCGAATCGTGGATCGAATCGATTCGGGACAGTTAGGGTCAGATCAGTGACAATAAAACTAACAGATCAGTGACAATACCCAGCCCTACTATTTAGGTCTGTAATGTTTTGCACTGACATATTATTACTAAAGCATGGTCCAGTCATCTTTCAGTTGTTTCTCATACCTTTACCTCTTTTATTCTGACATACACCGCAGGTATGTCTTTATTTATAAAATCATTTTGGGTATTGTTTCTTCTTATTTTTGTGTCTGTTAACATCAAAGTCACACTCTCAGATCTATGGATTGTGGAGATTAGAGAAATATTTTACTGCTATGGTTCATAATCATCATCATTACCATTGCATTAATAATACAATCTGCAGTATTGATATTGCGTTCAGATGTTTAAACATATTGGTACCCAATTAGCCTTTATTACAGGTGGAGTTATAACCACTTTAAACTGTTGAGTTAAATCAATAATCTTAAATGCTTTTGAATGCTTGTTATAATCTTAAACGTGTATGTGCTGATTCTGTTGGGTCGTAAAAGAAAGGCCTAACTCTGAGTACACTCTGTGCAAAGTAGACAGGAAGTGCAGGCTTTTGCAGAGCGTGCTTGTGAAAGTGTAAGTTACTTTGAGGAGATGTGGGGAGGATGTTATTTGAATAACCAGGTTATTCATTATTGTCTTTTATTCATTTATATCTTTTGATTAAGCTTTTAGTAGAGGTTCTTGATTAGGACATTTATTCAACATATTACAGATGTAGTTTCAGTTAGGTTATTATGCACATGAGAATTGGCCTCTCTTCTCATAAGACAAAGTTCGTGTGAGGTCGAGCCACACACACACACACACACACACACCTGCACACACCTGCACACACTGTAGGTAGGCTATGCTCTAGGTGAGAGTTCAGATATATTTGCTTGCAACTGCATTTTTGTGCGTGCAGAATTGCTAGTTTGTTGCAGAGCATGGCCCGAGGTTTTGGAGAGGCGAGAGTCAGAAGATGGACAGGAAGCACCTGCCGTGGAGACGGAGACAATGTTCTTTTCAAACTGTGTTAAAAGTCATTGTGGTTTTGATTTGACGTATGCATGTATTGTATCTGATGACGCATGAGGGGGTGTTAACCCTGATGAATCAAAAGCAATCTGAAGTGTCTTTTTGGGCGGAGATCTACAGCTGATGTTTTGCAGTGTACATCTTCCCACGCTGCGGTCATTAAAATCAATTGTTTGACCAAGCTCTTCTGGACCATGGTTGTTTTTACTCTCCTCCTCAATATTTGAACCCTTAACATGATGTTGAGCCATTTGTAGCCCCCACTATACAGACTAAATTGGGCAAAAAAGCAGTACGATTTTTGGCTTCACGTCGTTGGAATAAGTTACAATGTGAACATCATCTTCACACACTTGTTACATTAAAGTTATGGGCAGATCATTACGGTTTACCTTGTCTGTGTTTTGGTGAGTAAGTTTTAATGTTGTTAAATTAATCTGATGTTTGAGCTCAGTGGGAATGGTTAAATAAAGCTTAAATACAATAATACAAAACAGCTAAATCTTGGATCCAGATGATCTCTTGCTTTTTAGTCAGTTTTTGTGTGGCATCTCTCAGAAGCTGTGATCTACGCTGCTTTCACACAATACTGTGTGCATCTGAAAATTTAACAAAACCACTTCAACTTCTCATTCAAGTTCCCCACTGTTACACTGTCAGTCACACATGCACACACACAGTGGTGGGCTCGCAGTGTGTGGGTGACCCAGACATTTGGCATCTTTCACATCAGGGTGCAATCTCTTTCTTTCCTCTCATTTTCCTCATCAAACAGAGAGGACGGTGGGGAGAGGGAAAGAAGAGGGAGGCAGAAGGTCAGCAGAAACGGAAAAGACGGATAGGGCGTAATGATGATCCACCAAAAAAAAGAAAAACAAAATAACAAAGACGGAGGACAAGCACCGAGGGAGGTGGAAGGAGGTGGTGGAGCAATGGAGAATGGGAGGGGAAGCATTTGGGCTCAGGAAGGGAAAAATATGGTTACGCATTGAAGCAGGTGACAAGAACGATATTATAAAAGACAGATAGAGGAGAAATGTGGAGAACAGAGACAAAGTGGGAGGTTGTTTTCCTTTATCTTTATCAAGTGCAGAAACAAAAAAGGCATTCTGCCCAAGTGAAGTGATGCTGTGCTTTCAAATCTGGACAATCATCTTCTGCTCATCTTATCACCTACTTTCTCCCATCAGTCCTTCTTATTGTTGTCATTCATACAGTCACAAGGAAACTAAATTAGTAAATCAATAAATATAATACTCATTTCATTTTGCAGGTAGACAGTATCTGTGGAAACAGTCTAGTTAAAATAAGAAAAAGAGTGTGGATACTCAAATATTTCAAACTCAGTGATTAGGAAAATTAATGGGAATGAATGAAATATTCCTCGTCTACCCTTCTTGTTAGCATTTTGTGATAATAAACCGGTTTGGAAGTTCTAACCAATCAGCATTAGACAGTGTGGGAGCGTCAGAGCGAGAGTGTACAAAGAATCATGCTATTGTGGCAGACCCAGCATGCATCTGTTGCAACCAAGGTAGCCTCTGGTAGCAGTTCCAACAGTAGTGACTGCTGAGAGACAGAAATCTTGGATTAGAGACCAAGAGATTAGAGACTGGATTAGATTAAGAAAATGGAAGTGTGCCAGTGGCACAAGTTGCATTGGAAGAAAACACAAGACTTCTGGGATAATGTTTTTTTGGACAGACGAGACAAAAGTGGAAATGTTTAGTCAGGAGAAAGAGTTAGATTTGGTGAAAACCAAGTAGCATATTAGCAGCTCATATCAACTATAAAGCACGGTGATGATTTGGGCTTTGGAGCAATAGGACCTGGGTACCTTGCAGTCATCCATGAGCTTATCTGTATACAAAAATATTTGAGAATCAAATATGAAGCCACCAACAACTAAAGCTGTAATTAGTAATGCAATGACTCCAAGCACAGTAGAAAATCTAAAACAAACTGAAAAAGAAAAGAGTTAAGGTGGCCCAGGCAAAGTTAAGACCTCAACCTAATTAACCTGAATTAAATGGACTGGCAGAACCTTAAGAGAGTCGCTGCTAATCTAGAAATTCACCTACCTGAAGTTGCTATGCAGTGAAAAGTTAGAAACTCATCTCTACCAGTCATCTATATCTTCACGCCCTGAGATTGTAGACCTAGTTTATGTTCTCCTTGTTCCAGCATATCACCGGTTTACCATTTTGATCTTCCAGTTCTGCCTGCCCAGCCCCTGATTCACTCCCACACTGAGGTCCCCTCTACTCCCTGCATCACCAGTCTTTACCGGTTTGCTCCCAGTTTGCTCCCTCTTGCTCCCAGTTCACTTCCCTCGGATAAACTTGCAGCTTAATTTAGGCAGATTCTTCTCTGTGTTCTACATCTGAGTTCAGTCATGACACATAACTACCAGAGTGTAAACCAGTCTTTTTCTGCCCTAATGCCAGCTTTAAGAAACATTTGAGGAACTGCATTGTTGGCACTTCGTTGATGGCTTATTCTTTTCAAGGCCAGAAGTTGAATAATCTGTACGGATCAGGAGAAGCATCTTGTTAATGATAGTATAATTACTGCAACATAAAAATGCTCAGCTCAGTTAAAGGAACTGGATAACACCTAATATGTGAATTCCACGCTGGTTTCCACAATGCAATGTGTTTTCTTTTGGCTGTGGAGGTGTAAATTTCTCAAATGAACACAAACACAGAAACACACAAACAGCGTTTAAGTGGACAACAATTCCCAGCTTTGAAGAGAGTTTTTTTCACAGCTTTCTGAAGAGGCAGCCAGTATATTTGAGCTTCTTTAGTGTGGGAGATGAAATCTGGACATTCATTAACGCTGCTTCAAAGATGCTGCAACAGTCACATACTCATTTTTAGAATCCTGCTTCTGCTCCACGTACATCAGAATGTGATTATGGTGCCTCGTGGCTGTAAACAGCGCACTGAACAGGGAATCGATGATGAGAAGATGAAGAGGCTGAGCTAGTGCATTTGAAAACTGTAAAGACAGACAGACAGATACTGACTGCAAATACTGACTCACCTTAACACTCTGGAACCAGTCTTCTGCAAAAGGGACTCTGTTAACCCTTTAAGACCTACCATAGAACCAAGTCCGCCAGAGCTTATATTATATTTTTACATGCTGTGGAGCCATTTTTGCGAGCATTTCAAGTTGCTATACATCAATACAACCATTATAGCCCAAATTTTATTAATATGTCTGCATTAAGGACATAGTAACTACATAAATTGCAAAAAAGTGCAATAAACTACAAAAAAATTGAAAATCGTTTTTGTTTTTTTAACATATATTTCTAGTTAGAGAAATTTAAGAGGCTTATCCCTCAAAACTGTAAATACAAAAAAGTTGCACAAAATAGTTTCCCACCACAGGAAATTTATTTTGAGTGTCTTCATAGTTTTATTTTTGAAATACACCAATTTTTATATACTGCAGGAAAAACGAAAATAAATATTATAATGCAAATTTGCAAAAAAGCAGCATATGCATCAAAATAAACTATTTCCAGCAGTGCAATATGAGTCCTAAGCATCCCAGAAACCACACAGAAAGTCATAAAGTCAAACATGACTTTTAAAAACACCAGTATAGGCTCATGAGGCCCTGATGGTAAAAAACTACATTTCCGCAAAAATGACGTCACTTCCGGTTTCGGGCAGGTCATGGCGGACATGCGATAGTTCGCGCTGACATCTAATCCAACGTAGGAAGTGTTATGAACAGCTGATCGGATCGGCAAAGCGTGTTTCTGGAATATTATGTTTTTGTTGCTGCAAGTGCTTTTTATGCAGTTTTTGCAAAGCTATATGTGGAAGGAAACTGTGACCGAGGACAAGCTGATGGCATAAGATGTAAGTACAACTCCTCCGGTTTCATATGCAAAAAATTTTTTGCGCTAGCTAACGTGGTTGCAGAGCTACCGGGATTTAAAAATAGTTACACAAAACAGAGCGTGCTGCTCTGACCGGCTTTAAAGGGTTAAACTTGCAGAACTGCGTATCCCCAACATACAGGCACCCTGCTCGCTGCATGTACATTGGGGTTTTTCCCAGTGGAGAAAAGGGTTAACCACGGTTTGTCTATAACTAACACCATGTTCAACCATAAGTTGCACCAGGCTACCCTAGGTCGCAGGTCAATTTTTGGCTTTGTGTTCAGGAGCTGAGCTGTCATGACCTAACTGTGAGTTGGATCAGATAACAGGGTATTGTGCCCCTTGCCCACTAGTCGACTCTATAGTATCTCAAAACCCGAGCGCGAGTCTATGGAGCGCTATATTACCGACTCCCTGGCAGCTGGCATCATCCGCCCCTCCACCTCTCCCTTGGGCTCAGGCTTCTTTTTTGTTGACAAGAAGGATGAGACCCTACGCCCCTGCATTGACTATCAGGGACTAAATAAAATTACAAAAACAAAAACAAATATCCTCTACCTCTGCTCGCCTCAGCTTTTGAACTCCTTCAAGGAGCCACCCTTTTCACCAAACCTGATCTCCGCAATGCTTATCACCTGGTCAGCATCTGCGAGGGGGATGACAGCCATCAACACCCATCTGGGTCTCTTCGAGTACCTGGTAATGCCGTTCGGACTCACAAACGCCCCTGCTGTCTTCCAGGCCCTGGTAAATGATGTCCTATGAGCCTTTTTGAACCACTTTGTGTTTGTTTATCTTGATGACATTCTGATTTTCTCCAGATCCAGAGCTGAGCACGTTAAGCATGTGAGACTGGTGTTGCGCCGTCTGCTGGAGAATCGGCTGTTTTGCAAAGTGGAGAAATGTGAGTTTCATGCCTCAACTGTCTCTTTTCTGGGTTTCATCATTGAACAGGGCCGGTTGCGAGCGGACCCAGCTAAGGTCAAAGCTGTGTTGGAGTGGCCTGTGCCCGGCACATGGAAGAAGTTGCAAAGTTTTCTTGGATTCGCCAACTTCTACAGATGTTTCATCCGGAACTTCAGTAAGGTAGCACTGCCTCTCACACAACTTACATCACCCAAACAGCCGTTCCTGTGGTCTCCAGCAGCTCAACAAGCATTCGACCGTCTCAAAAGCCTGTTCGCCTCGGCCCCCATCCTGGCCCAGGCTGACCTCGCCCTGCCGTTCGTGGTGGAAGTGGACGCTTCTGATTCGGGAGTTGGGGCGGTTCTCTCTCAGCACAAGGAAGGTAAATTACACCCCTGTGCCTTTTTCTCCCATCGTTTCTCACAGGCCGAAAGGAATTATGACGTGGGCGACCGGGAGCTTCTTGCCATCAAGTTGGCGCTGGAGGAGTGGCGGCACTGGCTGGAGGGGAGCGAACATCCTGTTGTCGTTTGAATGGACCACAAGAACCTTGCATACCTCCAAGCGGCTAAGCGCCTGAACGCCCGACAGGCCAGGTGGGCATTGTTTTTTGCACGGTTTTGCCTACCCATTACCTACAGGCCCGGGTCCCGGAACACGAAACGTGGTGCCTTGCCACGCCAGTTCGCGCCAGACACAGACCCTGAGGAGAAGGAGAGGCCCATTCTGCTGGCCTCGTGCATTGTGGGGACCCTCACCTGGGAGATAGAAAGGGTCCGAGATGCCCAACAACAAGAGCACAACCCCGGAAGGTAGATTGTATGTTCCCTCGGCGGTTGGGGGTAAGGTTATCCACTGGGCACACACCACGCAGTCTACCTGGCATCCGGGTAGGAATCGAACTGTCACCTTTTTACAAAGGTTGTTTTGGTGGCCTTCTCTCTCTCAGGACGTCCGGGAGTATGTGGCCGCATGTCCTGTGTGCGCTCGAAATAAAACGTCCAACTCACCTCCATCGGAACTCCTCAGACCACTTCCTGTCCCCAGTCGGCCGTGGTCGCACATCGCTCTGGACTTCATCACTGGTCTCCCTCCATCCTCTGGTGAAACTGTTATACTCACCATCATTGACCGTTTTTCCAAGGCTTCCCATTTTGTTGCCCTTACCAAACTTCCCACCGCTCTAGAGACTGCCCAGCTCCTAACCCAGCATGTTTTTCGCCTTCACGGCATTCCTCTGGACATTGTTCCTGACCGTGGGCCCCAGTTCACCTCTCAGGTGTGGAAGATATTTTGTGCTGAGCTGGGGGTCCAGGCCAGCCTGTCTTCTGGTTTCCACCCGCAGATTAATGGGCAAACAGAGCGAGCGAACCAGGAGCTGGAGGCCATGCTGCGCTGCAATGTTTCCTCCAACCAGTCGTCATGGAGTGAGCAGTTGGCGTGGGCCGAATACGCCCATAACTCCAGCACGTCGGCCGCTATAGGTGTCTCTCCCTTCAAAGCATCCCTGGGGTATCAACCCCCACTCCTCTCCATCACGGAGGGAGAGGTGGCCGTGCCTTCCGTCCAACATCACATGAGGTGCTGTCGACGGATCTGGCGGGCGACTCGAGCGGCCCTACTGCGTACGAACGCACACAATAAGAGACTGGCTGACCGCCGCCGCGTCCCTACACCGGCCTATCAGATGGGCCAGCAGGTATGGCTTTCCTCTAGGAACATCACTCTGTGGACCGAGTCCAAGAAGCTAGCTCCCCGGTTCCTTGGACCCTTTTCTGTGCAAGCCATCCTGAATCCAGTAACTGTCCGGCTGACCCTCCCGTGCAACATGAAGGTACACAACGTGTTTCATGTTTCTCAAATTAGGCCGGTCCGGACCAGCCCGTTGTTTGAGTTACTGTCCTATCAGCTTGAAGCTCTCCTCTGACCTCTGGCATCAACAACATTACGCCATTCTCAGTAAACCCCAGAGAATTTTGTGTAGGACAATCATCGTCAATCAGCAGTTTCTAAAATACCCAGATCAGCCTGTCTGGCAGCAACAATCATGCCACCTTCAAATTCACTTCAGTCATCTGTTCTTCCTCAATGTGATGCTTGGTTTTCAATTTTCAGCAGGTCATCTTGACCCTGTCTGCCTTGGATGATTATATGTTTGAGTTAACAAGCAGTTGAATAAGTGTACCTAATGAAGTAGCTTGTGAGTGTATATTGTCTTCCCAAAACAACATGTGGAATTTAATCTAAGGTGATGTGCTGACTAAATCACTCTGCACCTTTGGCAAGCTGCCGATCGTCTAGGTCAAGATGGATGTGCACACTCTGCTTGCTTCTATTCTCACACATTTGCACACACATGTGCACAGCTTCAGGTGACAGAGATTAATAGCCTTACAGAGTGACAGAGTAACTTCCACTTCCTTTGTGTCGCTGTCAGTCCCCAGCTGCATGCATGTCACAGTATGTGTATGTGTGTGAAGCCATTATTAGAAGTATAATTGCAGAGACATTTAAAGTGTTTCCCCTCAAGGACTGCGCCAGCATCCAATAAAGTTTTCATACCACAGGAGAGATGGCAAGAGAGTGGAGAGAGAGTGACAGAGCAGACAGGAGGAAGAAGAGAGAGTCTAAAACAACAAGACTCTGCTGCAGGTGTGTTGCAAGGTGCAGTTAGCCGCAGGATGGTACTCTGGAATTGTGTTGTCTTTTTGTCTTCATATTTATATTTTTATTCTATCCCTTTTTCTTAAAAAAAAAAAAATGGGTCCTTGAATTATGCTGTACAAGGAGAGGAGCATTGCAGGTGCATGCTATTGTAACTCCCTAAGAAATCTGAACACATCAGCAGAAAGATTAAAAAGTCTATAGAATCTATCTTATATTTTCAATTAAATTGAATAATAAGTAAAACAAGTACATTTATTTCAACCAAAATTACAAAATTACATTTCAAGAAGTTGAATTTGTTGGTAATCCAGCAAAATACTGTAACTGATAAGAGGAATGGGATCACACAGGACATACAACAAGCAGGCAAACAGAACATACCAACCCTTATTATTGTGGTAAAGCACCACTAGGGGGTGTTGGCCTGCTATTGTAGCTGGGGAGCCTCCTAGTGTGTGTGAATGCAGCGGCAGCTGTGTAGCCGTTCCGAGAGAAACCATACCATTGTAACAACTACCTAACCCCGCACATGAATGTACAGACAGAGCAGAGCCGTGGAGACCTGGCTGGTATGGTCTTGTTGTGTTAACAGACCCAATAAAGGCCTGTTGTTTTATTTAACTGACTAGACTGGCTAACCTGCTAGCCACTCCTTCCTCACCAGACTGCCGTTACTGTTAAGTTGTTCGGTGTAAAACACAAAGAGGGCAACTTTTAGTCCAGCTTGATGGTAACATTATTACATATTCAGTGAAAATGTCAGCTGGCATATGTTATTTGACGAACTGAAGAAAAGGCTGAAAGTTATATTTGTGTTGTTTTTTTTCGTCAACCAGCAAAGACTCTGCAAAAATATTGAGTGCTTTAAGGCAACAGCTCCATAATAAACAACGCTGAAGAGCTTGGCTCTGCATTTATGAACCATCACTTTAATGCATTTTTACTGTTTAGAGTTAAATATAAAATTATAGCAGTGTGAAGGTTAAGCGATGGAGAGGAAAAGTGAAGGCAGAGGAGGTGAGGAAAGGTGATTACTGGTGCAGTGAATCTCGGAGGATAAAGGGTTTTTATTAAAAACAGATGAGAAGAATGCATGACAACTACTCTGCCTCGCATTGCTTCCCTTCACTCTTCAGTAGCTCTCTCCCCCCCTCTTACACCCACCTCTGGGATTTACATGTCATATTGAGACCGGATAGACTGTACCTGAGAAATTTACTCAACTAAACAGCTCAAAGTACAGCTTGTCCATTAAGATGAGCTGGTGTGAGAGCAGGAAAGACACAATGCCTCCATCTGTCTGTCTGACTCTGCCTTTTCTCCTGCAGTCTTGTTTTGTTGTTTTGGTTTCTTTTGTCATCGTTGATTTTGACTTCAGCTGTGGATATTTGACGACTGAAGCCACTTTTGTTGCTCGTGGGTCTCCAATCTTTGTGGTGGTCTTTTTCTTTTTTGTTCCTTAACATTCTTCTTTGTCCTCATGTCCTTTCCATCGTTAGGCCTTCTCCCTCCTGAAAATTGCTGACACAAGTGAGTCCTTACATTGAGTCTATGATTATTCATCCCTATTATAAAGCAATCATTATTATATTATAGTAGCAGCAGATAACCACCCCTCCCTGAGCATGGTGTCACTGGAGGTTTCTTCCTGTCAAAGGGGACTTTTTCCTTCCCACTGATGCCAAGTGCTTGCTCATAGAGGGCCATTTGACTGTTGTGCTTTTCTCTGTATTATTGTATTAGCATAACTAAAGTATAGCAAAATGAGTATAATTCTTAGTATAATTAGCAGACATATCAGCTGCTCTCAACGAGTTTCTCCACCTCACAGGTTCACATGGAAATTTTTTCCAACAGTTTGATAAATGTTCTCTACATCTTTTGCATCATATTATTTATCAGTTTATTCCTCTTAAACTCTCATCCAAATAGGACAATTGCTTAAGACTTACTGTATCATATATGGCACTAATAGTTAATATTTTATTATTTTTAGATTGTGGCATTTTAGCACTTTAACTGTAAAAGAAAAGTCCTGGAGACGTTTCACTACCTCTCTTCAGTTGGCCACTACACGTTGCTGTTATTTGTGCATGGTAGAAAACAAACACAAATGCACTGTAAGAAGTTTTGTTCCACAAGAAAGCAACTCCAACACCATTACATTTTCAAAAGCAGCCATTATAAATAAGCCAATATGTTCGTGAATATGCTGATTTGCATTGTAGATACATGAGGATTTGTCTCACGCTGCCTGTGGCGACAGGTTATGTAGTGAGGAAAAGGGCCGTTATTATCATTCATTCACATTCCTGGATTATCATAACTACTCAGGTCTATTAGACTGCGTGGTGCATGCGTTTAAATTTTTTCTCTTTTGTTTCTTGTCTTTGTTCATTCATCCTGGTGTTTTAATGAGGCATCCATAGACGGAGGTTTACTGGAACTCAACAAAATAATGGCAAACATATCATTCCTCATGAATGATGCAGTTCCTGTCATGGTCTCCGGCCCCACAAGGCTACATGTGCTGTTTTGGTTCTCTCTCTCTCTCTCTCTCTCTCTCTCTCTCTCTCTCTCTTCCCCCCCCCCCCCCCCCCCCCCCCCCCCCTGCCTGACAACAATCACCTGTCATCACCGGGAGCACTATTTGAGGCTGGAACACAGATCCTCTCGTCGCTGGATGATTGTACTACTGACGTCAGTGTTTCTCGCAGCTCCTGTGAACTTGTGCTTAGTAATTTGAGAGTCGTGATTAGTTTGTGACTTCCCTTCTCTTCTGCTTCAGACCTTCCTCTCCGGACCTGTGACCTCCCTGCCGTGTGAATGTGTGTGAGTGTGGGCAAGAAATGGTAAAATGGTAAATGGCCTGTATTTATATAGCGCTTTTCAAGTCCCTAAGGACCCCAAAGCGCTTTACACAACCAGTCATCCACCCATTCACACACACATTCACACACACATTCACGCTCAAGAAGACGTGAGCGAGTGTGAGAGAGCTACCCTGTGATTCCCTGGAGTTTTGGATCACCTTCACTGTATATACTGTGCACTGGTGCTGTAAATAAACTGTTTTTGGGAGACGTCTAACCGCTCTGCGCCTGAGTTCCTTCAACCAGATTGCGACAGAATCATCAAGCCACGGAAATGGACTCAGCAGACCCGGCAGTCTCGACCCCCACCCTCGCCACTTTGGCCGCGATGCTGTAGCGTCATGAGCAAAAGTTTGTTCACCTTCGAGCAGAGGTCGAAGGTGGTGGCCCAGTTAACACCACTACCAACCGCTCCTCCGCCGGAGGCGCCAGCACCAGCAGTAGGTGCCACACCACCTGCTCCCTCACCTGTTCACTATGACAGATTTCTTCCTTCCTGTATTGACTATCGGGGCCTTAACCAGATCACTATTAAAAACAAGTACCCTTTGCCGTTGCTTTCCCCTGCCTTTGAACTGCTTCAGGGCATGACCATCTTTACCAAGCTGCATCTGCGCAACGCTTACCACCTGGTGCGCATCAGAGAGGGGGATGAGTGGAAGCCCACGTTCAATACGCATCGGGGCCACTTTGAGTATCTCGTAATGCCGTTTGGGCTGACCAACGCCCCCGCAGTGTTTCAGGCGATGGTTAATGATGTCCTTCGTGATTTTGTTAACCGTTGTGGGTTTGTGTACTTAGATGACATCCTGATCTTTTCTAAGACACTTGAGGAGCACCAAGTCCACATACGGCAGGTCCTGCTACGCCTTCTGGAAAACCATCTCTTTGTGAAGGGGGAGAAGTGCGACTTTCACGTGACTTCAGTGAGTTTTCTGGACCACATCATCAAGAAGGGGAACTTGCGGACTGATCCAGAGAAAGTGTGGGTTGTGGTGGAATGGCCTACTCCCCCTGATCGCCGCCAATTGCAACATTTTTTGGGATTCGCTAACTTTTACAGACGGTTCATTCTCGATTTCAGCAGGATCGCTCTCCCTCTTACTAAACTCACCTCTCCCAAAGTTCCCTTCCAGTGGGATCCTGCCGCTCAGCGAGCCTTCGCCCTGCTCAAGGAGAGATTCACCACTGCACCCATACTCCGGCAACCGGACCTTACACAGCAGTTTGTAGTGGAGGTGGACATGTCGGACTCCAGGGTGGGGGCGGTCCTGTCTCAACAGAAGGATGGTAAGCTGCACCCGTGTGCCTTTTATTCTCGCCGTCTCTGTCCAGCAGAATGTAACTATGACATCGGGGACCGGGAGCTTCTGGCCATCAAGCTGGCCCTGGAGGAGTGGAGACATTGGTTGGAAGGAGCAGCACAACCATTCATCGTCTGGACGGATCACAAGAATCTGGAGTACCTGCGCTCGGCTAGACGTCTCAATTCCCGGCAAGCCAGGTGGGCGCTGTTTTTTGCTCGTTTTGACTTCACTATCACCTACAGGCCAGGATCACGGAAAAGCCAGACGTCCTGTCCAGGCAATTCTCCATCACTGGGGAGGACTCGGACCCCGAGCCTGTCCTCCCGGCCGCCTGTGTGATTGGGGCCATCTCCTGGGAGATCGAGAGGCTCATCCAAGAGGCGCAGGAGACCGAACCGGATCCTGGAACTGGCTCACCTGGTCGCCTCTTCGTTCCTTCAGCCGTCCGCTCTCAGGTTCTCCAGTGGGCTCACACTGCCTGTTTTTCATGCCATCCTGGGGTCCTCCGCACCTTATCGTTCCTCCGACGCTACTTCTGGTGGCCTGCTATGGCTAAGGACGCCAAGGAGTATGTGTCAGCCTGTTCGACCTGCGCCCGGAACAAGCTTTCGAACCGCCCTCCACCGGGTCTTCTGCAGCCTCTCCCTACACCAGCCCGACCATGGTCCCACGTTTCTTTGGACTTTGTCACGGGTCTGCCGCCCTTTGCAGGTAACACCACTATACTTACCATTATTGATCGTTTCTCCAAAGCTGCACACTTCGTCGCCCTCCCAAAGCTCCCCTCTGCCTTGGAGATGGCCCGGCTCCTCACCTCACATGTGTTCCGACTTTACGGGGTCCCCGAGGACATCGTCTCGGATAGAGGGAGTTTGGAGGGAGTTCTGCTCCGCACTGGGGGCCAAGGTCAGTCTTTCTTCCGGTTTCCATCCGCAGAGTAACAGGCAATCGGAGCGGGCCAACCAGGAGCTGGAAGCTGCCCTCCGCTGTGTCGCTTCGCACAACCAATCAACCTGGAGTGAACAGCTTCCATGGATCGAATATGCCCACAACAACCACACATCCTCCGCCACGGGCAAATCTCCTTTCGAAGCATCCCTGGGCTACCAACCGCCTTTGTTCCCGGCCACCGAAGGTGAGCACTCCGTTCCCTCAGTACAGGCTCACCTCTGCAGGTGCCGTCGTGCCTGGCGTGTATCGGACAACAGGTATGGCTGTCTACCCGTTTTGTGCTGCTACGGACTGAGTCGAAGAAGCTGTCTCCTCAGTTTATTGGCCCTTTTCCCATCGACGAGTTCCTACAACCAGATTGTGACAGTTTCCTTCCAAGATAATGGTCCATTATCTTGCATTAGCATGCGCCAACCAGCGTGCAGCCTGTTACAGTCGCTCCTGCTTTTTCTCTTACTTTAGCTCAGTTTTCTTACGTATTCTTTTTTTTCTGACTTGTATTTTCATCTGTTTATTATCTTTTACTCAATCATGTGGATTGAGACAGTTTTTGTTCTTCTGGTGGCCGTGGAACTATTACTTTTATCAAGGAACGGGACCGCGGCACATCTCCTACACGCACGGACTGTTTACTCCAGAGATCAGCTGATCGCCCTGATGCCGGCCGGCTCGTTGGCCAGGCCTGCAGAAGTACCAGCTGAAATTTGGAGGAAAACACATCGGGGATGCAGAGGTCAAGGACAGAAGAGAAGAAAGAAGGAGACAGCGGAGGCTCGAAGCGAGGAGGAGGTATAAACCGTGTCTGCCGTCTGTCGTAATGGGAAATGTGCGATCGTTATCGAATAAAATCGACGAGCTCTCAGCACTGGTACGGAGTCAGCAGGAATACCGAGAGTGGAGCCTGATGTGTTTCACTGAATCATGGATGCACCAGGACATTCCCGACGAGAATGCTTCCGTGGAAGGCTTCCACACTGTTCGGGTGGACAGGGACAGCATCGCTAGCTGTAAGCGGAAAGGAGGTGGGCTTGCTGTTTTAGTTAACAGCCGGTGGTGTAACCCTGCCAACATAACAGTCAAAGAAGGGATTTGTTGCCCGGACATTGAACTGTGTGCTGTTGGACTCCGTATTATTTACCCAGGGAATTCTCTCACGTCATCTTGGTGGCTGTTTATGTTCCTCCCTCTGCTAACCCCACAGCTGCATGTGACACTATCCACTCTGCCATGGCCCGGTTACACAGGGCTGTATCGAGGTGACCTACTGGGAAACACTCTGTGAGCCTCACGCCGAGGACATCAATGGGCTTACTGAGTGTATCACAGACTACATAACTTTCTGCACCGACTCCATTGTTCCAGCTCAGACTGTTCATTGTTACCCAAATAACAAGCTGTGGGTGACTAAGGACATCAAAGCCCTGCTCAACAACAAGAAGACGGCTTTCAGAGGGGGCAATAAAGAGGAGGTGAGGAAGGTCCAGGTGTTACTAAAGGACAAGATCAGAGAGGCTAAGGACAGTTACAGGAGGAAGCTGGAGTGGAAACTCCAGCAGAACAGCATGAGAGAGGTGTGGAGGGCATGAAGACCATCACTGGATTCAGGCCAACCAACAGCAGGGGA